>NC_064283.1:71498282-71714877 GCF_019186545.1 Solanum stenotomum | reverse complement strand
ACATTTGGGCACGCAAGTGGCTAGTATCGCTAAGGCAAAAGTTGATCCTACTGAATCAGCAATGCATAAGTCTGAACATTTGGATACGTCAGTGGCTAGTACTGATAAGGCAAGAGTTGATCCTACTGAAACAGCAATGCAAAAGTCTGAACATTTGGATACGTCAGTGGCTAGTATCGATAAGACAAGAGTTGACACTACTAAATCAGCAACCCAAAAGTCTGAACAGTTCGATGCTTTAGGGGGCAGTACCACAGATGTAATAGTTGCATCTGAACTAGTTGGAGATGATCCTATGGCTGGTCCTGCAACTCCATTGTCAACAGTTACGGTTACTTCTCTGTTGGATTCGAAGAAGAGGAAAAGAAATAGAACAGGGTCCAAAAAGAAAGCTGAACCTCAGGATGGTTCATCCATGACAGATGCTGAGAAGACTGTCTCAACATCCAGTAAGAGAAAGAAGAAGTCTTGGACTAGTTTGAAGGAAATTGCTGAAAGTCAGAGTAGCAATAGTAGGAAGTTCTCCAATATATCTGTTCCATTTATTCTTTGATTGTGAGAATTGTATTTTGCCCGTAGAGCACCCCCTTTTTTGGGGGTTTTCACGCCGGTGTCCGGAGCTCATATTGGCGCGCTCTAACTAAATTCGAATCACGCACTGCAGGGTCTATTGGGAGTGACACTCCCTAACATATTTTCTCTCGTAAGTTGTAACAGTAGTTACTGTCCAATATTATATGAGTATTTAGTGTACTTTGATAATTGTTTAGTTTCTTTTTGATTTATAATTTTTTTTGGAAAGTTCTTGGTTGTTTAACTAAATGTTTGTCTTTCTACTATATTAGAAGCATGGGTAACAACATGGTATCAACATGTCTGTTTATTGTCATTTTTTAATTTGTCAAGGGAATTTTCGTCATTTCAATCATATCCTTGCTTCCATCTTTACTCCACGTGGTAATGTAGTCATGGCTTTACTGGGCGTGGCATTCATGCCTGCTTCCACCAGCTCCATCTCAGTGCTCTCATGAGTCTCATCTATCCACTGATCAAGAGGAAGATAAAAGCTTCTGCCATATTCTCTGAGTGCAACTTCAATTTTTAGGTAATTTGACACATCTCTTTTCAATTTTTGGCTTTAATTTCTTAGTTCTTCGCATGCTTTCACCTCAATTGTCTTTTGGTTTTAATTTTTCATCAGATATTTTTTTAATTTAGTTTTAAATATATGGGTTGGTTTATATATATTGTGATAATTTTCTCTGGTTTCATCTAATCTCTCAGTTAATAATAATTTCTATGTTCAAGTTTTATGTGTTTATGATTCTATGGCTCTAGAGATTTGTGTAGGCTGCTATGCACGGGTAGAACACTTTGCGTTGTTATCATCACATCTTCTCAACTCTGCTTATAGTTTCTCGATATGTATCTCCTTCACTTTTTGATTGTGTGTTCTACTTAGTGATTGTTGTGCTTTTGGGTCTGATTGTTTGGGTTGAAGTTCTCTTTTATGTGTTCACTTATAACTCTATTGAGTTGAATGTCAGGTGATACTTTCTGCGTTTAAAGAGAAAAGTATACTTATCGTCCTTCAATTTTGTTGATTTTCTATGTGCGAGAAACGAAATCATAGGGTTTCAGTTTTACTTATATTTGCAAATTGATTTTTTGGAGTTCTGTGTGATTTAGGGGAAAAGAAATTAGAGGTTATTTATTAGATTCATAATTTTCATTATACTCTCGGTAAAAGTAAGGGAAAACAAGCATGCTGCTTTTGAATATTTCTCAGCTTTTGCTCTATAGATGTTTGTAAAAGTTCTCCTAAGAAGCAGCCTCTTTCGATTTCAATTTTCTAATGTAGCTTCTTAATTTTTTTAATTATCTGATAATTTGTTGTAAAATGTCACTGAGTTAAAACAGGGGAGGAGGAGTTGGCTATGGATTTTTCCGAGATAGTTAACCACTTTTTCCACCATAAGTCTTGGATTATTAAAGTAGATCTTTATCCTACGGCTAGCAGCTTATGTGAAACTTAATACAAAAGATAGACCAGCTAAAATGAGAAGTGACATGGGAATTAACTACCATTTTCTCAATGAGGATGAGGGGTTTGTGGATCATACATACATTCTTCGAGCTCGAACGAAGTGAAAGGACTGAAAAGAAAAAATAGCCAAACAAGAGTCATTTTAAATGGTTCAAGACTATGCCTTTTTTTTTTTTTTGTGTCTGTGCAAGTTTACCTGGAAGATCAGCACAGTATGTGAGATTCAGGGGTCTCTCTTCAGTGAACATAAACATTAATTTTTTACACTAATCAAGCATCTGCTTAAAGTAATACCAAATATTCTTTAGCTTTTAATTCTTAAAATCTTTTATAATTATCGATACTAAACTGCTGATTTTAAGTTCTTTGTAACAACCTTTTACCCGTGTTGTTGTGACTTCTACTATCAAGTTCTTTTGCTTTCGTGTTCTTACACTTCTGTGAGTTTCTCTTTCATTTCTGACAGTTTTTCTCATGCTTATCAATTGCGACTACTTGCTAGATAATTGTTCACACTTGGCTTCTACATTTTCTTGCTTTATAATTGTTCATTATTTACTTTTGATAAACACTTTACACCATCTTTTGTTTGCCTACACGATGTAAAACTGGTCACTGTTTGTACATGAAATGTGTTGCTTTCTTTAAGGCCACAATCTTTCTATTATCCATATTTCACGCTCTATACACATTGCTATCCATATTAGGACTTATAATTAGTTTAAACTTACATTTAAATTTTAGTTTTGTTTCCTTTTCATTTGGTCTTCTTACCTCTTTATTTTTTTGACTCTTCTTATCAGAATATCACTGCCCGTGAAACTATGTTTAATAAAGCATATGTGTGATACTACTTGAAGCTTAAATTTGTTTTGCCCCACCTTTGTGTGTGATAAAAGATCTCTTTAGACAAGAATTGGGTTTTGTTAGGTATTTAGGTAAAAAACTATTTGAGCCACAAGTGTGTGGTGAATTTCTTGAAAGAAATTACTTTTCGATCAAACTTCTTGAGTCTTCTTTCAAAGCTTGAGGTTTGTTAGATTGTGATTTTATGGCTATACAGTTTGTGGATTCAAGAGTAGTATACTCTGTTTGACAGAGAACTTTTGATCCTTATGGTCCCTCCATGTCGAGGGGTTAAGACTGATCCAAGAAAATCTCTACGCACATATGCCTAACTTCATAACTATTGTTCATCCAAAAAATTCTTCTGATTTGTTACCCCTTAATAAAGTCTGATCGTTACTCAGAAACGTCCCAAATGGATCAAAATTCATATCACTCTGCTCTGCAATACTAAGGTAGAATTCTGACCACTAAATATTGTTGTTGCTTGAAATCCAGACAAATCATGTGTTGATAAGAACATGTTTGCAGCTGTGTAAGTACCCATTTTGGCGTTGCGGGCTGTTCTGTTGATGTGTCTTGTAAAAATGGATTGTAATGGTTAGTTGGTTCCATTACTCGAATTTGATTATAGTTATTCATATTAGAAATTGATTTTAGGCCACTATTTGAAAACAATGTCAATGAATTCTGATTATACAATTTCTCCAAGTAGGAAGAACTGAAGTTGCTTACATTGTTAGAGGTAGTAGGCGATGCTTTTGTTTGTAGGGTTGCTTCGAAAAAAATAACATATTCCAACCACTATTTGGATTGTTTCTTAATATTGTTCCGGTTTTTGATTTTCTTGAAAGGCATTGAAAGATGGCAATGGCGATGACAATGTGAAAGTGTCGTAGCTGCTAATGTTGTTTGCAGCAGTATTAGGCATGAGTTGTACTGATTTTGTTTGTGGGGTTGCTTAGAATTCGAAATACCAACCATTTCTTGAAGAAGCCTTACAGGTAATATAATACATTCGTTCCATTTCACACCTCTTTTGGTTCTTGTTGTTCTGAAAAGGCGTAAAAAATGTTGATGATCGTTAAAGCCTTATTTAGTACAACTTCCCATCTTTTTGGCTGAACTTGAATCCAGTGTGGGCTTTTGTTTCTCCTTGATCTATTCTTTTTTAGTTTCTTTATAGTTCAGTTCTTTTGCTTTCTCTGCAGCAGGTTGTTACTTCTGATCTGACTATCCTGTCTTTTGCTCTCTGTTGTGGTTTGTATATTTCTACATTTGTATAGTTTTCAGGGTGTGGTAAGTTTTGCTCTTCTACGGTTTTTTCTTATAAATTACTTATGTGTACATATTGTAGTTTTACCTAACTTTTTGTTTGTGACAAGTGACTACATATAAACATATATACACATTAATCAATTTTGCACTCAATTCAAACTTTCGTATTCTTTTCATGCCTTATTCCTTACTCCTTAGAAATATCTAGTACAAAAAATAGAAAAGTTGCATAGATGTCTTGTAGGAATCATAAATGATTAAGATTGGAAAAAAACATGCTAATAAAAGGGCTAGAAAATGCGGATTATATAGACTATTGCCACCTGACAAGAAAAATCTCCTTAAATGTGACAATGAGCAAACATAGTTGAATTAAGGTTTTTTCTGTGACAGTGAAACAGAATTGGGGATTTTTTTATAAAGAAGAACAATTAGTATCTCTGGTTTGATTCGGAGGGATAATATGTATCTCTGCAGGAGAACAATTATGTTCCATGTCTCGAAGAACTGGTTGTACGATATGGAAGATTAGCAAAGGATTAAATTAGCATTCTGACTATATTGTCATTTTTAAATATTTCATCTATTAACATACAAGTTCTCTCATGTGTCTATAAGCTTAAGCCTTTGGGTGGTTTTTCATTACCGTGGCTCTGAAAATCCATCAGGTAGTTGTAGAAAGCCACCATGTAGTTGTAGAAACTCCACGACTTCTTCAGTTTTTATTCAATCTTTTATCTTTAATTTTCTTTTGTTTTCCTTAATCTTCTTAGGTGATGGTATATTTTCAGATTAGCTTCTCTTGATGTATTTATCAAAGCTATATGATCCTGTTTTTCTGAAACGACTTATGTAATCTTCTCAATATTTTTTGCTTTGTTTTGTTTCACCTTCGTTGTTTCAGTACTGCTATCATATTATCTCCATCAACAATACAACAAAGCGGAAATATACTTGATAGTTTTCTGTTTAAAAATAAATAGTTGATCACCTACATTGAAAACAGCAATAGCAATAGCAATAGCAATAGCAAATGCATTTGCTGATAGAATAGATTGATACAAAATTTATATATGTAAACCGTTAATTCGCTCGTATGTTTATATCTTGGGTTGAAATAACTTTATGGCATTTAAGTCTTGCTAATATGAAGGGAGGATATCACAAATCAAATACATGCATTATAATCTTTTGTTACAGTTGACAGATATAATTTTTATCGCAAATTGTAGTGTGAAGTCTTATTCACACACTCTTTTTTCTCTAATTTCAATTACTACATCATTATTGAGCTCACTAACTATTATAATTGAACCAGTAAGATCTGTATGAGAGGTGAAATTGATATGATTCACGATGTCGTTATAGAGGTTGTATAAGTGTTTATATTGATCTTAAGCTCGATTTATTTGTAGATTTCATTGGATACATAAAAATTATTGAACATCATTGTAATTATTTCTTGTCACAGTGTCGTCGTTGCCGTGGATCTTCTATTTGTAAGCTCAAATTTGATTCTGATTTGCTTTCCAATTTGATTATTCTTAAATTTTCTTTTCCCCCAAGCTAATGTTATATTCTTTGTTGCTTGCAGTCTTCTATTTGCAGGTTACTTTGTCAGGAGAAAAAAATCAACTACTTCCTCCTCAGAGGTCTTCATCACATGTATAGGATGTCTCAAAATACTCATTTCAAAGTAAGCTATACATTAATCATCTTATCTTAAATATGATTGCATATTATAACATATTTGGTCATCCATGATTCCCTGGCTTGCAGCAAAATGTGAACTTCTCTCTCTCTCTCTGTAAAACAATAGCTATTATATATAGTAATGGTTGCTCTAGCCGGAACAAAAGGTTGCATCACATACCCCGACATTTTCAGATCCATCCTATCCACCTGGTAATTGTAAATCTCATTTTTGTACTTTTGGCCTCTAAACACAACATTTTTCTTTGGTCTCTCTTTTTCTACTTCTTTTCTCTTTCCAAATTTCAACTTTGCATATGCTGTTATGTCTCCCTTTTTTTTTAATTCTATTTTTCTGTCAACCTTCAGTTATTCTATGACAAACATATAGATATTAAGAAGAAAAAAAATTAGATATTTTATTTTACACGGGTATTGTATCTATAAGAATTATCCATTTTTCTATGGTTTTATGTAGACTTGCTTAGACATTCTTATATTTCAGGAAGGAAAAACATAGAATGTTGTAGTTGTAAATATAATTCTCCTTCTCGCTGCTAAGTTACCAATTTCAAAAAAAAAAAAAAATTCTCCTTCTCGCTGCTAGAACATACAATAATTCTTCTATGCATATGAAATTTAACATTTTTTGGTTTCTTGGAAGAGGATTTTTCGAGTGCTTTATTTTGTTGCTTAGTGGATATTGGTAACAATATCTAGGTGGTTCATAAGTCTCAAAATCGTTGTACTATTGTCTCATCTGATTACATACTCTGTAGTTTTATATGCACTTGTTTTCATAATTGTGATTGCTTTTGTTTCTTTTGTCTTTTGGGTCCTCTCTATTCCTTTCAAAGGTTAAGTCATGATAAATATATTGTGTGACAAATTAGTTTCTATTTTTTGAGTGATGCTATTCTTTGTTTATTTTATTTGTAGGTTGTGCTTGCTACTTCACTTCAAAGATGGTGACACAAATGAGTTGTTTTTAACAAAAAAATATGGATTACATGTGTCAGAGAAATTTAATCAGATGTTCTAGATTATAAGAGGGATGTTTTCAGGAAATTTTATAAATTGAAGTTTTTGATGGCAGGAGGGACACATTGTGGTGTTTTTCGTTAGTTGAAAAAATTGGTTATTTTTGTGGAAAGTGAAAAAACGTATGGCGTTCCGCTTGTTTCTTCACAACTATTACAATATTGTGTTCCTCTTTTGTATAAATAGGCGTGGATATATTCTTTTTAAAATTTTCAGATACTTTTATTATCAAGTTATATGTGCACTAGACCTTTCTAGCACCAAAGTCATCTCGCTATTTAGAGAGCTTTATTTTGTCCATGTGAATTCTTGTTGATTTGTAATTTTTTTACCATTTTTTGTGTTACAAGGATGGCAACTTTTTTAGCCAATTCGGGGAATAAAAACACAAATTAAGCCATTCATCTATTAGAATATCTGAATATATGTTATTTAATTTCGTCGTTTGAGACAAACAAATGAAGAATATGTGGACTTCCATTGTTGGGCCTGTAATACCCTATAATTTAAGTTAAGGGCAAATAAGTCATTAGTTATTTTTTTAAAAGAAAAAGAAGAAAGAGATTGGGCTAAAAGCCCTAGGCAGCAGCAACAGCTGTAGTTTTCAGCGAAGAAAAAAAACAGGAGAAACAAACGCTAGTTGCTGCATTTTTGTTTCCAGCGAAGGACCACGAAAGAGAAGAAAGAACGGAAGGGTGAGGGAGAAGAAGGAGAAAAAGACTTATTCGAAGGTTTCGCTTCCAGGTTCGAGGTAAATCATTGTTGCTTTTCTTCTCCTACAGCCCCTCCAAGATTATTAGTTAGGTCATTCAAAGTAGGTGTTGAAATCTAATTACTAAAGGCTAATAATTGGGCAGCAAGGGTTGTACAAACGATAAATCATATATATATATTTCTATCTATTTTATGAGTATCAAGATACATGATTGATCAATGGATTTGGGCATGAGAATACCTATAGATAGAAGTATATTTTATACTACTCCTACTGCCAGATATGCTCCCAGTAGCATTAGTTGGAATTACATTGTAATGCTGGGCTTGAGTTGTTGTTAATTGTAGTAATAGCCAAGAAAATTGTTTGAGCAACCGCAAGATATGAATACTTAGAGCTTTTAACTTGTTGCTGCTGAAATTGAAGGAATATATCGTTACAGAATAAGATACTTTAACATATTGAGAATCAAACCTGAAACTTGAGGGTTGAATATTTTACATAGTTATAGAATTAGCTTAAACATAGAATCTAACTGGAAATTGGTAAGAATGTGATTATAGATTGACCAAAGGGATTCATACGGATTAGTCGAGTTACGAGCTTGGTATTTCAGCACTAGTACTGTGAGTAGTAATCTTACCACAATTTGTATTTCACAAATTTCATGATTTTTACATGGTTTATAAAGTAAATGTGTTATTGAATGTTTTGAACTTGCATGTGGGACAAGTCTTTTACTTGATATGATACTGAAAAGATTATTTGAGATGATTGCATTCTTACAAGATATGATTACTGGTATTGAAAAGGTTTTACACTTATTTGAGAAATAGTATTTTGACAGGTGATTATTAAACTTTGAAATATATGATTTAATAAGATTTAAATGCTCTGTTCAACATGTCAGCTTAGGGTGTTTAAAAATAATTTTGAGGGCAATATGGTCATTCTTTGTTACTTTTTGTTCATTGTTTTGCTTGGGAAGGGGCTTCTTTGTTTTTTTGGATCTTGAAATGACAAAACTATCCTGAACTTCTACTCAATGTCACATAACTCCCACCTTTTGCAATATGATCCCTAAAAGGCATTTTGGTAAATTTGCTAAAAATATTGTTGGCCAAAAACTGATCTCATCGTACTTTCTCTATAATCTTTTTGCACACTTGGACCAATTTGCCCATATCATTATGTATTCTAACCATTTCCAACTGAAAAAAATACTCAACAATGTTAGCTTAACTGTTTCAATTTATACTACTCATTTTTCTTAAAATTCAATCAGACCTGCCTGTCATCAAGGGTATGTATATTCGTCATTCTTGTTAATTTTAGGTTAAACTTGTGCACATTAGCAGCTTGTTGTAGCCTCTTGAGCTATTTCAGCTATCGGAACTAAATTCTTGATTTCCTTCTTCCAATCTGAGATTTTCCCTTTTCCGTGTGGCTTGCTGTTGGAGCTTCCTGTTTCAGTCGACCGATCTGATTTACAATTTGTGAGTTCTCTTTTTGCCTCTTTGTTCGATATTACTTCTCCTTCGAATTTAATTTCTGCTTTTCTTTCCGTAAACTAACATGGGTTTTGAATATGGGGTTTAAGTAAAGCCAACCCAATATAGCTTATATCAGCTTCACGTACCCAAAGGAAGTCGGCGGCGGTTCCCTTTACCGACTCCAGCGACAGCAATAATGGGTAAGAAATCATCGAGGAAGAATGGAGTTGGTAAAGCACCTGGTTCAATTACATTAAGAGAAGAATCAGGTGTGAAGAAGAAACAAACTCATGTTAATGCGAAATCGATGCTGAAATTGGAGCATATAAAAGATATTGCTACTTGGGCTAGTGGCGAAGGTTCCATACCTTCACTTGGTGCGTTTTTTGGGCAGAGATTAGCTGTATCAGCTGAGTCTTTGGGTGTTCCACCTGACCCTTCATTATTTACTTGTCAAAGGTTTGAGCTTTTTATAAAAAATTTTATTTGATTTGTCTTGCATTTATGAATACATACTTTGTTAATTTTGTGATGGGTTGAAAAATGGATATTTGTTCATTAATGGATGTAGGGGTATAGTAAGAGAGATAAGATTAGAGATTAGTATATTCGGGATAAGGTAGGAATGGTTTTGGTGGAGGACAAGATGCGGGAAGCTAGACTGAGATGGTTCAGGCATGGAGATGTAGATGCACAAATGTGTGAAGGTGTGAGAGGTTGACTATGATTGGTTTTAGGAGAGGTGATTAGACCGGATATGACATAGTTTTTAGCTTATTGAGAGCATGACCTTAGATTGGAGCTTGTGGAGGATACAAATTAGTGTAGGAGGTTATAGGACATTACTAGGTAGTTATGTGTTGTATTGCTATCCGTCCATACAAGTAGTTGTAATTTCTGTTACTATCTTTTGTTTCTTGTACATTGATTATCGTATTATTTTGTTGTACTGTTCAGAATGCTTTGTTATGCTTTCACTTTAGTTTATTCTCATTCTGGACTGCTCTGCACTGTTTTCTCAAGTCTATTGGAAACAACCTTTGTATCCTAATATAGGGGTCAGGACAAGGTTTGCCGGCACTCTACCCTCCTAGACCTCACTTTTTTATATTGTACGAACCAGTGTAGAAACGACGTTCAATGATGAATTGCACCGGATCACACACCTCAGGATCTCTCCGGCGCTAAGCATGTTGACAACTTTAATTTCTAGGCCATCCTTTAGACGAGGAATATACATGAACACCATGGAGGTTAGGAAAACAGGAACAAGACTAGGCTCCAGAGAAAGGACTGATGATACTGTTCAATTTATCTCTTATCCAGGATACTTTCCCTTCAGGAAATGTCACTCCCGTGAATCGTCCTGAACCAGTTGGCTCGACTACTTGAATAATTTTGAGGTCCTGTGACATCTGATCGGTAAGAAAGGGATATCTTCTTCTGCTTTGTAGCAATATCAGGGTCTTCAACTCCTGCAAGTGCTCTAATAGAAGTTTCAATAATCCTCGTGAAATTGTCAGTGAGTGCTCCATCAAATCTCTCGCCTAAGTGTAACCAGAACATCAAATCCATAACCAACTTCTTTTTTCGATATTTGGGAAATCCTCCAAGTCCAGCGATGCACGTTCCGAAACTCATTGAATAATGGGAGTGTTATCTACTCCTCTCCTTTTTTAATAGCATGCTTTTTTCTGTAGCAGGGTTCAAATTTGTGATGTGTGTCAAACCCACAAATCATGAGCTACACTCTTATAACTAGATCAAAGGCCTAGGGGAAAGCTATAGCCAACTAGTTGGTATCACTCATAAGGGTTTTTTCTTTCACCATGTTCTAAGCTTAGCTAAATCTGCATGGATTTCTAGAGGTTGTACGAATAACTAAATAAAACTACAGAAAACCAAAAAAATAACTTGGTCACATCTTATTTATACCTAGTTGGTATTTTTTATATCTCAGGACTCGGATTCTGGAAGAGCACTCACGTGTTTTTTTAGTACATCACATTTATGTGTTACATAGCTAACTCCTGAGCGCTCAATAAGTTGTTTTTCCTTCTTCTGATTTCTCCTATTTTAAAAATCACAATGTATGTGTGGAGTTGATTTATTCTTCTTAAAAGTTTATACTAATCACTTTGAATTTTGGCCACCTTCATGTTGAATGAGTCATTGTCGACTTTTCATCCTTTTTCTAGGCTTGCTTACTAACTTATAATTGATATTTCACAGGTGTGAATCTATCCTTCAGGCTGGCTACAATTGTACAGCACGGATTGAGAAGAACAAAAGAAAGGCACGAAAGAAATGCAAGACATCCGGTATTCCCCCGAAGAACTCAGTTGTATATGAGTGTCATTTCTGCTCACATCGGAATCTAAAGAGAGGAACCCCAAGAGGCTATATGAAAAGCCTATATCCAGCTAAAACAAAAACTTTAACAGTTGACCCTGCTAAATCAGCAACCCGAAAGGCAAAAGTTGATCCTACTGAATCAGCAATGCAAAGATCTGAACATTTGGGCACGCAAGTGGCTAGTATCGCTAAGGCAAAAGTTGATCCTACTGAATCAGCAATGCATAAGTCTGAACATTTGGATACGTCAGTGGCTAGTACTGATAAGGCAAGAGTTGATCCTACTGAAACAGCAATGCAAAAGTCTGAACATTTGGATACGTCAGTGGCTAGTATCGATAAGACAAGAGTTGACACTACTAAATCAGCAACCCAAAAGTCTGAACAGTTCGATGCTTTAGGGGGCAGTACCACAGATGTAATAGTTGCATCTGAACTAGTTGGAGATGATCCTATGGCTGGTCCTGCAACTCCATTGTCAACAGTTACGGTTACTTCTCTGTTGGATTCGAAGAAGAGGAAAAGAAATAGAACAGGGTCCAAAAAGAAAGCTGAACCTCAGGATGGTTCATCCATGACAGATGCTGAGAAGACTGTCTCAACATCCAGTAAGAGAAAGAAGAAGTCTTGGACTAGTTTGAAGGAAATTGCTGAAAGTCAGAGTAGCAATAGTAGGAAGTTCTCCAATATATCTGTTCCATTTATTCTTTGATTGTGAGAATTGTATTTTGCCCGTAGAGCACCCCCTTTTTTGGGGGTTTTCACGCCGGTGTCCGGAGCTCATATTGGCGCGCTCTAACTAAATTCGAATCGCGCACTGCAGGGTCCATTGGGAGTTACACTCCCTAACATATTTTCTCTCGTAAGTTGTAACAGTAATTACTGTCCAATATTATATGAGTATTTAGTGTACTTTGACAATTGTTTAGTTTCTTTTTGATTTATAATTTTTTTTGAAAAGTTCTTGGTTGTTTAACTAAATGTTCGTCTTTCTACTATATTAGAAGCATGGGTAACAGTATGGTATCAACATGTTTGTTATTGTCATTTTTTAATTTGTCAAGGGAATTTTCGTCTTTTGACACACGCTGAAGCAAGTCATTGATAACTATATTGTCCAACAATTTATTATTATTATTAGGGAGGAATTTGCTTGTTTCTTCCACTCATTTCCTAAAGTTCGAGATCAGGTGGCTATCGTTATATTTTTCAGGGATATGAAGAGGGCTTACAAGAGAGTCCAATAACCAATCTGCAAGATCATTTATTCTATTTGATGAGCTAATCGAATATCACTGCCCGTGAAACTATGTTTAATAAAGCTTATGTGTGATACTACTTGAAGCTTAAATTTGTTTTGCCCACCTTTGTGTGTGATAAAAGATCTCTTTAGACAAGAATTGGGTTTTGTTAGGNTTGGTTTATATATATTGTGATAATTTTCTCTGGTTTCATCTAATCTCTCAGTTAATAATAATTTCTATGTTCAAGTTTTATGTGTTTATGATTCTATGGCTCTAGAGATTTGTGTAGGCTGCTATGCACGGGTAGAACACTTTACGTTGTTATCATCACATCTTCTCAACTCTGCTTATAGTTTCTCGATATGCATCTCCTTCACTTTTTGATTGTGTGTTCTACTTAGTGATTGTTGTGCTTTTGGGTCTGATTGTTTGGGTTGAAGTTCTCTTTTATGTGTTCACTTATAACTCTATTGAGTTGAATGTCAGGTGATACTTTCTGCGTTTAAAGAGAAAAGTATACTTATCGTCCTTCAATTTTGTTGATTTTCTATGTGCGAGAAACGAAATCATAGGGTTTCAGTTTTACTTATATTTGCAAATTGATTTTTTGGAGTTCTGTGTGATTTAGGGGAAAAGAAATTAGAGGTTATTTATTAGATTCATAATTTTCGTTATACTCTCGGTAAAAGTAAGGGAAAACAAGCATGCTGCTTTTGAATATTTCTCAGCTTTTGCTCTATAGATGTTTGTGAAAGTTCTCCAAAGAAGCAGTCTCTTTCGATTTCAATTTTCTAATGTAGCTTCTTAATTTTTTTAATTATCTGATAATTTGTTGAAAAATGTCACTGAGTTAAAACAGGAGAGGAGGAGTTGGCTATGGATTTTTCCGAGATAGTTAACCACTTTTTCCACCATAAGTCTTGGATTATTAAAGTAGATCTTTATCCTACGGCTAGCAGCTTATGTGAAACTTTATACAAAAGATCGACCAGCTAAAATGAGAAGTGACATGGGAATTAACTACCATTTTCTCAATGAGGATGAGGGGTTTGTGGATCATACATACATTCTTCAAGCTCGAATGAAGTGAAAGGACTGAAAAGAAAAAATAGTCAAACAAGAGTCATTTTAAATGGTTCAAGACTATGCCTTTTTTTTTTGTGTCTGTGTAAGTTTACCTGGAAGATCAGCAGAGTATGTGAGATTCAGGGGTCTCTCTTCAGTGAACATAAACATTAATTTTTTACATAATCAAGCATCTGCTTAAAGTAATACCAAATATTCTTTAGCTTTTAATTCTTAAAATCTTTTATAATTATCGATAATAAACTGCTGATTTTAAGTTCTTTGTTTTACCCGTGTTGTTGTGACTTCTNTTATCCTACGGCTAGCAGCTTATGTGAAACTTTATACAAAAGATCGACCAGCTAAAATGAGAAGTGACATGGGAATTAACTACCATTTTCTCAATGAGGATGAGGGGTTTGTGGATCATACATGCATTCTTCGAGCTCGAACGAAGTGAAAGGACTGAAAAGAAAAAATAGTCAAACAAGAGTCATTTTAAATGGTTCAAGACTATGCCTTTTTTTTTTGTGTCTCTGTAAGTTTACCTGGAAGATCAGCAGAGTATGTGAGATTCAGGGGTCTCTCTTCAGTGAACATAAACATTAATTTTTTACACTAATCAAGCATTTGATACCAAATATTCTTTAGCTTTTAATTCTTAAAATCTTTATAATTATCGATACTAAACTGCTGATTTTAAGTTCTTTGTTTTACCCGTCGTGTTGTGACTTCTACTATCAAGTTCTTTTGCTTTCGTGTTCTTACACTTCTGTGAGTTTCTCTTTCATTTATGACAGTTTTTCTCATGCTTATTAATTGCGACTACTTGCTTGATAATTGTTCACACTTAGCTTATACATTTTTCTTGCTTTATAATTGTTCATTATTTACTTTTGATAAACACTTTACACCATGTTTTGTTTGCCTACACGATATAAACTGTCACTGTTTGTACATGAAATGTGTTGCTTCCTTCACAAACTGTGAAGGAAATTGAAAAAAACTCAACTATTATACATCCATAGTAAATAAACTGCATACAATTTATTATAATACCAAATCTTCAATGTCAGAGAACCATGATAAACGAGCTCACAATCGCCAATAAAAAAGCTAGGGGCCAAGAGTTATACATGATAATGGCACCTGATAAAAAATAAGCTTCTTTAGCTCGACAACTAGCAAATAAAGCCGCTGCAACAAATCATCCCCGGTTCGAAAATTCCTTTATGCTGAATTCAACTAATCTACCAAAGACCTCAAAACTGCCTGAATAGAGCATTAGTGAGTACCTTTGATTTGAAAGATGTGGGAGTACCTGCCACAAAATCTTAAGACCCCAAAAGTGCCTGAATAGAGCATCAGTGAGTACCTTTGATTGAAAGAGAACGTTGTCGATGAAAGGTAATTTGCGTACTTTACAATTTGCTTTGTGAATTGAGCTCACTCTGTTAGATTTTTAATATTTGTGTTTCACTTATGCTATCACTGGAAATAAATGTTGAGTCTTTTAACCCCTCCAAAGACACTTGTCTATGCATTGTACTATAATGGTCAATTATGCAGAGTTTTGGAAGTCTTGTACTCTGATAACTTACTTGCAAGTTTGAATGACCATCCATACATGGTCGGATGGTCCTCCTTATTGTTCTCATTTAAAATTTTGTATTTTCGTCAAATAAATTGATGTGAAGTATATATTACTTGATCTTTGTTAAATATTGCGCATTATTATTGTAATTTATAACATAAGTATGCGGAAGATGCTGCTTTACTAGTGGAGATTTTGTGTTGAATGCCATATTTTTATTTGTGTTGAATGCCATATTTACTACTGCTTCTCAACTGTAACTGAGAAGGCCATATTTTAATTTGTGGTAGTTAGTTGTTGGCAAGGGAAGGGAAGGGAATAGGGGAAAATGATTTTGTTTTCTGTTACTTTGCAGCTTCGAGTTCATTGTGTTTAAGCCCTTGGAACTCCAATTGAAGTATGGTTGGTTTGTCCATCACAAATGGAACAGATGCCAATAGTAGATGTGTAGGTCCCTTTATTACATCTGCATTGCCAAATTTATTGAGCTTCACAGTTGAAAAACGAAAAAACACTCAGATCATAGCTCAAACTCAGATCTCCTCCGGTTTGTAGCACCAATGCCATCTCCCATTTTGGAAGATACTTTTTACAATATCTTAAAATACTATATATGTTATTTCCTCCATTCCAATTTATGTTGTATCAAAAGAATTTTGAGAGTCAATCTTTTTTTTTAATATATCTTTAAAATATTTTAAGTTGTTAATTATTGTATTTTTTTACGTAATTTTCAAATATATAGCAAACTAAAAAGAAAAGAAAAAGCATACAAATTAAAATGAAGAAAGCACGTAAGTTTCATAAAAACGCTCAGCTAGAAGCAGATATGTCGAGAAGGGGTGTCTGCTTCTAACCCCAATTTATGTAATGTAGTTTGATTTGATATGAAGTTTAAACAAAAATAAAAATTTATGAAATTTATAGTCTAAAATAAGTTATAAATATTTATGTGACTATAAATCATTTCATTATGAAGAAAATGGGCATTTTAAAATCAAATTATTACCAAATATAGAAATATAACAATCTTATAAAGACCGACTAAAAAGAAAAATGAGTAGTATAAATTGAAACAGTTAAGCTAACATTGTTAAGTATTTTTTTCAGTTGGAAATGGTTAGAATACATAATGATATGGGCAAATTGGTCCAACTGTGCAAAATGATTATAGAGAAAGTACGATGAGATCAGTTTTTGGCCAACAATATTTTTAGCAAATTTACCAAAATGCCTTTTAGGGATCATATTGCAAAAGGTGGGAGTTATGTGACATTGAGTAGAAGTTCGGGATAGTTTTGTCATTTCAAGCTCCAAAAAAACAAAGAAGCCCCTTCCCAAGCAAAACAATGCACAAAAAGTAACAAAGAATGACCATATTGCCCTCAAAATTATTTTTAAACACCCTAAGCTGACATGTTTGTTGATCATATTGCCCTCAATATATTAATACATAAATACATATATCTAATATCAAAATATACACGTATATAAATCATTATCGAACAACAGAGGGAGGAGATAAAAAGATCGGGGAAAGAACAATCAGAAAAAGGAATCAAAGAGATATTATTTATTTAATTTTTAAAATATAAAGGGATTTAATAAATAAAATAGTTATTTTTATGCAAAAATCTTTATTTAGATTGAATATTAAAAGCTGAAATTATGTATATTTTCATAGGTCAAAATTGAACATTAAGATGAATCTATTTGATAAAAAAATTATTTTATTTTTTATTCATATCTTTTTAAAATCCAATAATGTCAAAATAGAAATTAAGACCAAATACCAGAATTTATTTATCCTCTAGAAAAAGGCTTGTCTTGAGGCACATAAAACCATGATGTTAGTCATAGAGACAAAAATGCTAGTCGTCGAGATGAATGAAGTCTTCCCCAAAGGTCGTTTGTATTTGGGTCGGAGTTAGAAGGTCGAGTATGAGTTTTTGATTGAATTCAGTAACGTTAAGTTAAATAGAATATTTATATCAAAACGTTTTTTCAAATATATATGAATATTGAATTTATAGTACAATTATTCAGAATTCATAATGTTGAAATTTTGATCAATTTTTTCTTGATTTTGGTATTGTAGATGTTGAAATGAGAAGTATAGTTCCTTGCAAGATTTGGAGTATGTTACGTTGCGGAAATTGAGGTTTAATTTTAATTATTTTGAAATATTTATGCTTGGAATTGATTTTTTGTAATGTTTACAAAGTTTTATTATTATGTTGGAGTATGTTACGTTGCGTAATCATGATTTGGTTTTTTCACCATAATATTTTTTATGTAATCATGATTTTGTTTTTTCACCATAATTTATTTTTACGTAATCATGATTTTGTTTTTTCACCATAGTATTTTTCACGTAATCATGATTAGGTTTAATTTTCACATAATATTTTAAGGTTTTGTGTAGCCATGATTTTTTGTTTTTTTTTTCACCATAATATTTTTAAGTTTTGATGTAACCATGATTTTAGGTATTTTGAACATAATATTTTAAGGATTTGTGTAACCATTATTTTAGGTTTTTTCACCATTATATTTTCATTTATTTTGGTCTTTGCATGTTTTAAAGAAACAATAATTAATATAAATATTTTATCATAATAGTCATATTTACAAATGGAATGTTTCGGATAGAATACTCAAAATAAATGCAATTAAAGCAAGATTCATGAAATGACTATGAAAATTAATTAATGAAAGGAATTGTTTTGTTTTTATTGAATATTTGTGTATGAGCAAGGTGTTAATATGAGAGAGTTTACACTTTTCTTGAAATGTCGAAGTCAAACCATCAAAAGCCCATGAATATTAATTTTTCTTCTTGGAGTGAACATAAAAACTACAATTTTTTTGGTTCAATTCTTAATTTTAAGCCATGACACCTAAAGTTTTTTCCCTCTTGTTCTTCTTCTTCTTCTTTCTTATTTTTTGCCCTTTTTTGTTTAACACAATTAAAAGTCAATCCATGTTCAAATTTACATCAATTCTTGTTTTTGGTGATTCAACAGTTGACACTGGAAATAACAATTATATATTTACTTTATTCAAAGGCAATCATATACCTTATGGAAAAGACTATTTTAACCATGTATCAACAGGTAGATTTTCAAATGGAAAAATTGTACCAGACATATGTTAGATAATAGCATACACAGCGGAAGCATTCCAGAATCATACATCTTGCACGAATATAGATAACAATCATAAACACATATCACATACAAAGTATGCTGAAAATTAACTCAGGATTACCTCTTGAAGCGAAGTAAATTTGACTTCAGCTCTACGGTCTTCTACAGTGATCCCAATTAACAATTGA
The DNA here is from genome assembly GCF_019186545.1 of Solanum stenotomum. Lineage (NCBI taxonomy): Eukaryota > Viridiplantae > Streptophyta > Magnoliopsida > Solanales > Solanaceae > Solanum > Solanum stenotomum. The sequence continues at coordinate 71,696,170 of NC_064283.1, read as the reverse complement.
ACTCTCTCAATACTTGGGTGGGCAAGTATTTTATAGAATACTGGCTTGTCTTTCTAGGTTAGAAGAATCCCTACTTATAGAGATGTCTTTCTAGTCCAAAGAGGAGAAGAAAGTGTAAATCCTTTTTCTTCAAGAAAACCCAAAGCATACGTTTCTTTCCTTGAAGAAAAAATGCACGTTACTTTTCCTTCTTCTACTAGAAAATAGGATTCTGAGTTCTAGTTAAATTGGGCACTGGAGGGACCACATAATTTATTACTCAGGCTTCCTATTATGAAAATAATTCCAAATAATTAATTTGAAATTATTCTTACCATAATAAATTACAAATCATTCCACTAAAAATTTGAAATTGCACTCCTCTATTTATATTTCGAAATTCATCATTAAACACTTATGTAATTCTCCATGTTAAGATTACAGATACTAATCAATAAATTAAATTACTGATGAATTTAATTCAATGATTATTTTCCTTTAGAGCGCTATACTTAACTTATTTCATGTGCCAGATTCATAAATCTTCCGGCCGGGTTTACACATGAAAACTTATAAGTTTCTCATAAAAAGGTGTATCATCAATCTCTATATTGAGACATGGATTCCATCAACTAACTAATTATTTCACCAATATATATTATCATCATCCAATCTACCAGACATACTGACCCATCTCAGAATCTTACCTTTTAATAAATCAAAATGATAATAATATATATAGATCATAATCGTTATATCAAGATTAAGAATATAAGTACATTTAACAGTTTAGAGAATATGTTTTTATCAGTCAGTCTAAAACATCTATCTCTGCTCGGTCACGTTCAATACATACAAAATGCACTAGCACGAGAAGTTAGAACTATACCATTCTCATAATCAAGATAAATTACATTTAATCTCGTGCTACAATCTTTCTGATGGTTTTGTCCAAAATTCCATCTACGATTGTGAACTATAACTTTAACTTATAAGAACCGATGATTTAATCTTCTGTGTATAAGCTTAAACTTTATACACCAAATCATCTACTATATAAGTTAAGGACACATACATGACAAATTGATCTATATAATGTAACACTTTATTGAATTGAATAAAAACACTTTATTGAATTGAATAAATGAATAAACAATTATTCAATAATAATACTATATCAAAACGCATGGTTCATAGTATATCCTAACAACATATTGGCAAATTTATTAAAATTCAAAAAATATGGTGTGCCACCATATTTAAATCCAAATTTATTGGAAAATGATTATAGAAGTGGAGTTCTTTTGGGTCAGGATATGATGATTTAACAAGTTTAACTTCCTGTGTAATTTCAATGAGAAAACAATTAAAATATTTTGAAGAGTATTTGAAGAAAAAGAAAAAAAAAGAATTGTGAAAGGGGCTTTGGTTATGGTTAGTTCAGGAAGTAATGATTTTATTTTTAATTTCTATGATGTTCCAACAAGAAGGCATGAGTTTAGTTTGGAGGAGTATCAAGATTTTCTTCTAGACAAGGTGCAATGTTTTGTCGGTAAATTCTCTATCACATCTATATTTCTTTTTTTAAAAAATGTTTTAGATGGGCAGTCTCAAAATAATTGTAAAGTTGTCTCCATGTAAAAGTCGGGTCATGAAATCAATCATCGATACTTGCATCATGTCAGACTGCCTACATTACATGTTCTTAGGGTGAGATTTTTAGTCGAATTCTGTGTATATGTGAAAATTTTTGTGCATCAGGCTACAATATTTTATAACTATGTTATTCGAGTTAGATTGTTATAGCATGTAATACCATTAGTGGTATTATTTACTTCAAACCAAGATTTCATGACTTTAAGAGATGTCACTAATACATTCAATATCTTTTTCCGTTTTTAATTTTTCTAGGGTGTTATTGTACTTGTACATATTTCTATTATTTCATCATACACTTATTTTTTGCCACCAATACAAATGTCATAATAACTTTATTTAGGAAAACTTAGATTTTTAGATCGACCAAAAGAAATTAACAAAATATTATAAATTATTATATATCTAGAATTCGAACATGTGACCTAAATTATTTTTTGCAATCTCTTTTATCACTACACCAAAACCTTATCTATTTTATGAAATTCCGTAATTTATAATATATAACAAAAAGCATTTTTTTTTACCTAATTGATATTTCATTTATAGTATTATATTGACCCACTTTTATTTGTCATATTGCGTTTTTCGAAAGTCAGTTAAATTTGATTACATTAATTTAATATTTTAAACAAAAAATTTAAATATTCAAAAACTATACGAAAAGTACTATAAATTGCAATTTCTTGCATGTCAATATGATGAAAAAACACATCATAAGATTTTCATTAAATATTTTATAATTTAACTCTACAAAAGAAAATTATGACAATTAAAAATGGACGGGAGGGAATAATAAATTTCAAGAAAAGGGAGTATATGTTTCCTAATAGGGTCTTTGCCGTTTCGAGTGCCGACATTATATTGTCCAGATACATTTGGTCTATTCATGCAAAATAGATTATCGTAAATATAGGGACGGAGCTAATAATTTGTATGTGAGTTCGATTAAATTCAGTAAATTTTATTTAAATAATATATTTATGTTAAAAATATGTATATATATTAAATTTAGAACTTAACTATTACTCTCGCTGTCCCTAATTACTTGTTCATTTTTCCTTTTTTAGTTGTTCCTAATTACTTGTCCATTTTAACAAATCAAGAAAGGACAATTTTGTTTACCTATTATACCCTCAATTAATTACTTTGAAAAAAATAAAACTTTTTGAAAATATTAAATTTTAATTCATCCACTTCATAATTAATAGGGGTAAAATGGTGNTATATTAAATTTAGAACTTAACTATTACTCTCGCTGTCCCTAATTACTTGTTCATTTTTCCTTTTTTAGTTGTTCCTAATTACTTGTCCATTTTAACAAATCAAGAAAGGACAATTTTGTTTACCTATTATACCCTCAATTAATTACTTTGAAAAAAATAAAACTTTTTGAAAATATTAAATTTTTAATTCATCTACTTCATAATTAATAGTGGTAAAATGGTGAACTCACTATGTCAATTATTGTTTTCTTCATAGGTGTGTCAATTAAAAAATGAACAAATAATTAGGGACAAAGAAAGTATCACTTAAAATCGTCATTATGAAATTTAAAATTCATAAAATAAAAATTCTAACTTCGTCTTTGATCTAGAAACAATTGCGTATGTTTCCGTAAAACTTACGACCAGATGGTACGTATCAAAGATTTTGAAGCTCGTTCAAACTTTAACGAATACGATTTTTTTTTATTTCAAAGAATATTTTACGTTCAAAATTAAATTTCCGAAATGAATATGAATTAATCGAGCCTCCGTAAGGAACACGTGAATCCATGAGGGCAAGCATGGGTATGACAAGGAATAAAGTGCTAACTAGCACGTGTTACCCACACCCCTTCACGCTTTCATGTTTTAATTATTATCAAAACACTATATTTTAATATTTTTTTACAAAAATACGGTGCCGTAATATTAATCTGCAGTTGGAATTGGACCATTCAGATTATAGTTTTTGACTTATTTTAACAGAAAAATTATTTAATTTAAAGTATATGTTTATATTTATTAATTACTATTCACTTTATTTTAATTTGTTCGTTCTATCTTAATGTGATATAAAATTTAAGAAAGTAATTTTTTTATGATTTTAAATAAATATATGTAGAATGTATTAAGATATTCTTCGGTATTGTAATTATAATGCTCAACATATCTAAGCAAAAAAATAAAAATTACAAAATTACAATAAAAAATATTATTTTATTGAAACAAATTACAAACAAAATATGACAAATAAATTAAAATAAATCAAAAGATTTTGTTATAAAACTTCTAAATATGTAGTATTTCATAACTACATTAAAAAAAATGAAGATCTATCACATAACAAGTTAATTTGAACGGATCAAAATATACTCAAGTATAAATGAGTTGTTTAATTTGATTCAAAGATTGGTAATTATACCATGTTCATAATCTAACTTGATCCATTATTTTTATAATTTTCATATTTACATTTCATAATTTCATTTAATTTAAAAGAAACTCATATAAAGTGCTCATTCAAATTTTATAATTTTTTGTGTAGTTTTATTTGTTGTTTGCTTGCAATGTTTCAACTTAAAAGTAAATATTTATATATATATTTTCTTTTATTTTTCACTTGATGTTCACGATCCATTAAACTCTCAACTCTTGAATTTGTATCTCGTAAGACTCAATCTTCCTATCATAATTTTTTTCATATCCAAAATTAAAATACAAGACCCAATCAATTATCCAATTTGACATATCTTTGATTTAAGATTATAAGATTCAAAATTATTTTCTTAAATTTTGTGTCAAGTCAAAATAAATGAGACTAATTAAAACAGAGGAAGTAATAGACTAATAGTTATAATAATCTATATTTATAGCAGTTAAATTAGGTGTACTTTATTCTAAATATCATATTCAAACGTAATTGATATATTTAGGATACACTGACTCTTAAACTTGACTCTTTGCCTATGTATTAAGTATAAAATTTGTCTCGGTTTCACAAATAATCAATTTTATGTAGTTATGTATCAAAATTAATTTATTTAGTATGTTTGATGTCGTATATATAATATCAATTTTATCAGTATATTTGGTATCAAATATTCATGTATAAATATATGTATCTGATATTAAAATTATATGTAGCTAATGTCAAAAATATATATTGTTACATTTATCAATATATCAATACATAAATACATATATATAATATCAAAATATACGTATATATAAATCATCACCGAACAACAAAGGGAGAAGATAAAAAGGTCGGTGAAAGAGCGAGCAGAAAAAGCAATCAAAGAGAATTATTTAATTATTTTAAAGTATAGAGTTATTTAATAAATAAAAACAATTATTCTTATGGGAAAAAAATCGTGATTTAGAGATTTGAATATTAAAAGCTGAAATTAAGTATATTTTCATAGTCAAAATTGAACATTAAAATGAATCAATTTGATAAAAAAAAATTATTTTTTATTCATATCTTTTTAAAAATCCAATAATGCCAAAATAGATATTAGGACCAAATACCAGAATTTATTTATTTATAGAAAAAGCTAGAAAATGGCAGATTAAAGAACTTGCTAGATTTCAAATAAACATAAAAGGATAAAGCTAACATGTGTCAGGATATTTTGGCTTCTTTTTTATTTTAAAAAGATATTGACACAAATCTCAAACTTCCCATTATTATATATAAAGAAGAAAAAAATATTACTTTTGGCTATAAATATTTTGTCCACAATTATGTTGTGTCTTGAGGCACATAAAACTATGATGTTTACCACATCCTTTTTTAGTCATAGACAAAAATGCTAAAAAGGGTAGAGTTAGTCGTCAAGATAAATGAAGTCTTTTTGAATCCCCAAAGGTCGTTTGTATTTTGGGTCGGCGCTAGAAGATCGATTATAAATCTTTGATTGAATTCAATAACGTTAAGTTAAATAGAATATTTATATCAAAATGTTTTTCATATATATATTTATATATATATATTATTGAATTTAGAGTACAATTATTCAGAATTCATAACGTTGCGATAATTTTTTCTTGATTTTGGTATTGTAGATGTTGAAAGGAGAAGTGTACTTGCTTGCAAGATTTGGAGGATGTTACGTTGCGGAAATTGAGGTTTAATTTTAATTATTTTGAAATATTTATGCTTGGAATTGATTTTTTTGTTATGTTTACAAAGTTTTATTATGTTGTAGTACTAGATTCTACCTATATAATTTCATTAGAATAGTTTTTTTCATGACCGTTAATTAAATGCCGCAAGACTTTTTTTCATGAAAAAAACAAACCAAACGTTATAGTTTTGCATGACTTGTAATAAGTAATTATGCTTTAAAGTTTTAATATTCTTAACTAGTTTTTTCACCATAGTATTTTTATGTATTTACATAGTCATGATATTTTGTTTTTTCACCATAATATTTTTAAGTTTTTACGTAACCATGATTTTAGGGTTTTTTTTCACATAATATTTTAAGGTTTTGTGTAGCCATGATTTTTTTGGTTTTTTTTCCACCATAATATTTTTAAGTTTTGATGTAACCATGATTTTAGGTTTTTTCACCATGAATTTTTTAAGTTTTTACTTTACCATGATTTTAGTTTTTTTCACCATAATATTTTTAAGTGTTCACTTTTATTTATTTATTTTGGACTTTACACGTTTTTTAAGAAATAATAATTAATATAAATATTTTATCAGAATAGTCATATTTACAAATTGTTTCGGATAGAATACTCGAAATAAATGCAATTAAAGCAAAGATTAATGAAGTGACTCTATGAAAATTAATTAATTAAAGGAATTATTTTGTTTTTATTGAATATTTGAGTATGAGTTGGGTGTTAATATGATATGGATTAGACCTTTCTTAAAATGTGGAAGTAATAATTCATACCACACTTTATTGATCAAACTTAAAAATATCAAATCATATTGAATTAATATGATACAACAACATCTAATATTTTTAAAGCATAAAATTAAATCAAAAGAGATTTATAATGAAAAAGTGTCTAAAATGCCCTTTTACATTTATTGGATAAAAAATGCCCTTTAATTCACCTATTTAAACCAAAAATGTCCTGAATGTTANGGATGCGCATCGGTCGGTTCGGTTCGGTTTTAGGTGTTATTGGTTCGGTTTATTGGTTTTCGGTTTATAAATACGTCAAACCGATAACCAAACCAATAACATATTTCTTATCGGTTTTTGGTTAATCGGTTTATGGTACTTAACGGTTCGGTTTTCGATTTAACCAATAAGAAAATACTCATATATATTATATACACAATAAAAAAATTTTCAAATAAACCATATGATTTTTCCAGCATTTGGCATGAAAGTAATAATCATAAAAGTAACAATCATTTTTCTTGCAAGTTTAGACACTAGACACATTCAAGGAAAAAGTGTGAAAGTAACAATCGTTTAACCATTAACAATAAGACTAGTAAATTTAGTATAGTCTTATTGGGTTATCGGTTTAACCATTAACAAAAATTATAAAACTGGAAACCGAACCAATAACCCAATAAAAAATTTTGCAAAACCATTTAAAAACCGTTAGCCCAATAACCCAATATCATTAAACCAATAGTGTTTTTTTCGGTTCGATTTATTGGTTAAATCAGTTTTTGCACACCCCTAAATGTGATACAACAACAGCTAATATTTTCAAAGCATAAAATCAAATCAAACGAGATTTATAATGAAAGTGTCTAAAATGCCCTTTTACACTTATTGGATAAAAAATGCCCTGAATGTTAAATTTAAGCGTAAAATTATCTTTTCTTTTAACAAAAGCTTATGACAAATGATTTTTTAATTAAATATATGATATTATTTTTCTTGATCCACATATAATAAATCCAAATTTATTTACAATGTTAATCCAGATCTATTTTTAAAAAAGATCCAACCCTCATATTTATGCATACTCCTAAATTCAAATAATCTTACCCTAGTTTCTCGATTATTCTCCCTGCCTTAATTTTTTTTCTTCTAAAAATTTGTTCTTCTACTATTTCTTTGTAAATCTAGTTATTTTATTATTATTTTTATAATAATCGTTGAAAGGAAAAAGTATGAAGGAAAATACTGGAAATCCACTAATTTTGAAACATAAAAAAAAAAAAAAGAACTACATAATAGATATAAGATGATCCATTTCAATTTTAAAGAAATCAATTTAAGGAATAAAATGAAGGAGTGTTAGGTCTTTTAGAATTAGATTTAAGTTAATGAATATGATTGTGAATGAATTCAGATTTAATTACATACGAATCAATAAAAATTATACTATGATTTAATTAAAAAATAATTTATATCATATTAGCGTTTGTCGGTTCACAATAGGTAGATTGACTGACAGTTTTAATTCAATCGGTGAAAGAATATTTTTGAGTACTTTCAATACGTTAAAAGACATTTTTAACCTTTTTCGTAATATCATACACCTTACACATGTCAAATTACTTCCTAAGAGGGTTGGTACCCCCCACCATCACCACCCCACCCTCCCCACCATTTGCCTATATATTTATCTTCACTTGGCCATATCTCTTGTTTCATTTATTCCAACCAAGTTTTTTTTTTCATCTATTTTATCTCTCTAAAGTTTATTGACCACCAAATGTCTAAGTGGAAATTAAGTTTTGATTCTTCATCATGTGAATTAGTTAGTGATGATGTCCATCAAAAAAAGATTTGGGACCATCCAATATCACCACAAACTCTACTAACCTTAGGTGTCCCTGGGGTGGAAAATCATGTGTCTAAATTTGGGACTAATTACTCATCAAATCCCTCTCTTGAAAAAAATCTACATATAGAGTCAAGAGGGAAAAAGAGAAAATATGGTGAAGATTTAGTGTATGAATTTGATGTGAGTTTTTAAACTCCCTCTTATGGTGTGTCAGTTATTTTATAGTCTGTTTGATCAAGCTTTTAAAATTTGTTTCTTGTTTGAAAAATTATGTGGATAGCAATTTGTGTTTGGTTATTTAATTAAAATAAAAGTTTTTTTTTTGTCAATATTACAATAGTTCTATATGCTTGATCAATATTTCAAAAGGGCGTTTGGAGAAAAAACTATCTTTAAGTGTACATCGATTTTTTGAGTTATTTAAGGTTTAAATAAGTGTTTGTAGACACACACTGGCTTGATTACCTCACTCTGTTGAAGTCTTTTTAGCTTCCGAAGAATTACAATTCAAAAACACTAATTAGTCAAACACCTCAATTTTCTGAAATAAGCATTTTTTTATAAATAAAATATTTACTTTTAATATTTTAGAAGCTTGATCAGACAGGATATAAGTAACTTAAAACATATCTAAATGCATTGTGCTTGTGGTTTAATTAGTTTTAACTTTATTATGATTTGATTTGTGATTATAGTACTAATCTTATTTATTATCAGACTAATAATGGAAGTGGGATTACATCAAGAAGAAATGAAGATGGTTTCCACCGATATTCAAAAACAAGTTGTATAGAAATGCATAAAATGAATGAGAGGGTTAGTATTCTTAGAAATTAATTACCTTGTTTAATTTGTTCTCTTAATTAATCACTTTATCTAAGTTGTAGAGTTATAAAAGTTCCTCATAACCAATTTAAGCAAGGTGCACCCTCTATTTCAAATTACATAACACACATTTCATTTTAGTCTGTTTGAAAAAATAACGATTAGAATTTACAAGCTATTTAATTTTGAACGTCTCAATTTCCTCATCGTGCAGAGACGTAGATACAGGATTGCTAAAAAGATGAAGGTACTGGAGGAATTAATCCCTAATTGTAACAAGGTTTTCCCTAATTCATCTTAATTATTATGTTTTTTCTATAGTACATTCGATAATTGCTCCTAAATACGTTGTTGTTTTTCACCTATTGAAATAATTAAGGTGAAGGAACGAAGATTGTTAGTTAAATCGGAATAATATGTGAACTAGAATCAGCACTTGTCTCGAAATGACAGGAAGCTACCACTTTATTTCATAATATTATACGCGTTTAATTAGTTTGTTCCAATTCCTTCATGACAACCTCACTTTCATTTGATTTGAAATAGAAATTTGGACTAAATATTTGCTCTTTTGACAGTCAAATAGAGCCTCAGTACTTGATCAAGCCATACAACACATTCAGGCCTTACAACACCAAGTCCAGGTAACTCCCGGCCTCCTCGTTACTAGTAGTCCAGAAAAAGATTCAGTTGAATATCCGTAATTAAGGCCTCTTATTATAATTTAGTTTTTTTTTTGCATCTTCTAAATCCTCCTCTTGTTAAAATTTCTGACTCTGCTACTTGCTTGCTAGGTGATGTCAATGGATAGAATCCGTGCATCGACCCTAGTAGCTGCAGAGAGAAACCAAATAATGCAGAGTACTCTGTATTTTAATCCTTACATGCCTATAATGCCAAGGATTGGAGCAATTGGCTATTTTTTTGGTTTTGGAAAATCTTTTACTTATAGCAATATGTGTTGCTCCAATTTTTCCCCAATGTTGTCAACAGGAGGTCAATTTCCATTTTTACCCCTCTCCGACGCCAATAACTTACTGCATCCCGTGCCTATAATGGAAGCATTTACGCGAGGCTCTGCATCCGTTGCTCCACCAGAAAAACGCGATTAGTTGAAAAGGAAATCTACAGTATGTTGTTCGAAATTCATTTGTCATTTTCAGTTATAAGGTTTAGAATAGTATTAGAGAAATGTGCAAATCAAGTGTCTTAGTATAAATAGGCATGCAGCGATTTGAGCTACATAGATTCAAGTATCCTTTTTCGAAAAATCATATTGTGTATATAGATTAAATATTACGTATTCATGTATATATGTTGAACGTTCTTAATGAAATTTCTTGCATGTATCTTCTTGTTATCAAAATGGTCCTGCAAATCAATATACATTGATTATTTATGTATGCAATAAGTATATTATATGTATATTTATACTTGATATACATAGCATATACATTTCGGCTACGATATTTTAGGACGGTCTAAAAAGTAACTAATAATAACAAGACCATGATTCTCTGCTCCAACCAGGGGAGTATTTAGGGGTTTCTCGGATTTGGATACACACTCGAAGAATCATATCGAATAATCATATAATGTACTCCCTCCGTCCACAATTGTTTGTCAGGGTAAGGTCATGCACATCCCTTAAGGAAAATTTAATACAAGGTGTAATTTGACTAATATAATCCTATTATATCAAAAATACCAAAAGTCCACATAACTTTTCAATTGAACTACACAATCATTAAGGGCAGAATTGGAAAAAAGTGATTAATTATTTCTTGATTGTTTAAATTGACAATTAATCTTGGACATCTATTTTTAGTATATCTGCCAAACAATTGTGAACGGAGGGAGTATAATGTGAAACATTTTGGTTATATAGATTAAGAGGGTCACTTCTAAAAAGTTTGCCTTTAAAAGCAAGTAAACACAATGGTAATCCAAAATCCTTTAAGATTACTATATTATGTGAAAATTTGACACATGAATGTTTCCATATTCTAAAGCAGCTTAATTCTGAACCAATTTCATAATCATATAAAGAAAAAAAAATACTTGTGTTAGAAGGTAATTAAAACAATACTTTTAAATTCTCCATCAAAGAAGCATTCAAATATACAACATGCTTTTCCACTCTTCCCATTGTTTATAATAATAACTTGTAAAGGGATTAAGGTAAAGAAGAAAAATTGTGTGTTCTTGTTTGGCTTGTTAAAAAAAATGAATAAGAAAATTAAAGATAAAAAAATGAATAATCACAGTCCAATGTCTTTGAGTGATCTAGTTTATAAAATACGTATTCAACTATTGTATAAATTTTATATATTCAAGTATAATATACATATAATATGCATACCTATACCGATAATATAAATAGTCAGTGTATATTTTGATCATATTGGTAAATAAGTTTGACCGAACCTTTTATATTATTAAGTTTACCAAAAATATATATCATTTTCATAAAGTCATTACAAAATTTGTTCCTTTCCTTAGAAAATTGCTACTATAATTTCATCAAGAAAACAATCTCCTATAAATATGTAATAATTGTGTACATAACAACATATCTTTAAACCATCAAAAGCTCATGAATATTAATTTTTCTTCTTGGAGTGAACATAAAAACTACAATTTTTTTGGTTCAATTCTTAATTTTAAGCCATGGAACCTAAAGTTTTTCCCCTCTTGTTCTTCTTCTTATTTTTTGCCCTTTTTTTGTTCAACACAATTAAAACTCAGTCCATGCCCAAATTTACATCAATTCTTGTTTTTGGTGATTCAACAGTTGACACTGGAAATAACAATTATATATTTACTTTATTCAAAGGCAATCATATACCTTATGGAAAAGACTATTTTAACCATGTATCAACAGGTAGATTTTCAAATGGAAAAATTGTACCAGACATATTGGCAAATTTATTAAAATTAAAAAAATATGGTGTGCCACCATATTTAAATCCAAATTTATTGGAAAATGATTATAGAAGTGGAGTTTCTTTTGGATCAGCTGGATCAGGATATGATGATTTAACAAGTTTAATTTCAGGGGTAATTTCAATGAGAAAACAATTAGAATATTTTAAAGAGTATTTGAAGAAATTGAAAGATTATTTTGGAGAAAAAGAAAAAAAAAGAATTGTGAAAGGTGCTTTGGTTATGGTTAGTTCAGGGAGTAATGATTTTATTTTTAATTTCTATGATGTTCCAACAAGAAGGCTTGAGTTTAGTATGGAGGAGTATCAAGAGTTTCTTCTAGACAAAGTGCAATGGTTTGTCAAGGTTAATTCTCTATCACATCTATATTTCTTTTTAAAATGTTTTAGGTGGGCAGTCTCGAAATAATTGTCAAGTTATCTCCATATAATAAATTAATAACAAATCGAGTCATGAAATCAATCATCGATACTTGTATCATTACAGGCTGCATATATTACATGTTCTTAGGGTGAGACTTTTAGTCGGATCCTGTGTAAATGTGAAAAGTTTTGTACATCAAGCTACAATATTTTATAACTATGTTATTCGAGTTAGATTGTTATAGCATGTAATACCGTTAGTAATATTATTCACTTCAGACCAAGATTTCACGACTTTAAAAGATGTCATTGGTGTCTAAGGCTTGCACACTTTATATATTCAATATCTTTTTCGTGTTTAATTTTTCTAGGGTGTTACTGTACTAGTACATATTTTGATTATTTCATCATATACTTATTTCTTGCCACCAATACAAATGTCATAATAACTTTATTTTGAAAAACTTAAATTTTTAGCCGACGAAAAGAAATCACTTGAATAGCATTGACATCTCTATCTTCTTATCACTTCTTTCTAAACATTTTTTGTGAATAATTTACACCATTACATCACATTTATATATGTATTATAGCAGATAACTTATCTGATTTTCTAGACTATATATCTTACTTTTTTTATGATAGTCAAATCTTATATACGATCTAATAGTGTTAAAATCACTCTCTATGGTTGATGTTTAAATATATATGTGTGTGTCCCCATAATTACCTTATAATTGATATAATTGTGTTATTTTTATTTATTTTTAGTACATGAAACTTGTATATTTTTTGTATCTTATTTTATTAGGAACTTTATGAACTTGGATGTCGTAATATTATAGTGAGTGGGCTACCTCCAATTGGTTGTCTTCCAATTCAAATGACAGCAAAATCTCCACTGCATAGAACTTGCATTGAAAAAGAGAATTCAGATTCTCAATCTTATAATAAAAAACTTGAAGAATTATTGCCACATTTACAAGCACAACTTAGAGGAAGCAAAATACTTTATTCTGATATATACACTCCTTTATCACATCTCATCAATAATCCACATGAATATGGTAAGCTTTCAATTATGTTGTTCGAGTTCTTCAAAAATATTACTGAATATGTATCAATTTCCTTATAAATTATATTTTCTTTAGAAAATTTGGTACAAATATAATATTATTTGTGGAGAGTAAAAGCGACTTCTGTGCATTTTTCATATTATGCTTGACTTGATTCTTGTATTAATTAGAAAATCCTTGTGTGAGTACATCATCAATCTAGTTTATACTATCTTTGATTTATGTTATCAATCTAGTTAATAATGTTTTTTTTTTAAAAAAAAGTATGATACAATGATTATTTTTAAATACATAGTTTTGTCTTAAATGCCAAACAAACAATCCTTTTTGACAAATGTGGGAACTATCATATTACAATTTCAACCAAGGCTCATTTCAATGAAAATAATGTTCAGATCAATTTACACATAGTTTATCTGTTTCATTGAGTATTTATTGTTTTATTAATATATATATTAGGTAATTTTACTCATTAGTAGAGTGGCCACACAAAGTCATGAACCGTGGTTAGTTGAACATTCTTTATCAAAATCATACTCATGACTATTACCATTTCAAAATATCCTTGAAATATAATTTGGGATAAATAGTTAATATATAGAGTGAAACAAAAATGAAACGAGTAAAATTGAAAATATTTTTTTTATCAAAATGAATGGTAAAGTACTTTACAAGCCTCCCTAAAATTACTTCTTTTTTTTCTTCTTATTAATCTAAATTAAATTTCTTTTTATTTTTATATTTATCTTTATTTTTACATAATTATGACAGGATTTGAAGAAACAAAAAGAGGTTGTTGTGGAAGTGGATTATTAGAAACAGGACCCTTGTGTACAAAAAAATCTCAAATGTGTTCACATACTTCACAATATGTTTTCTTTGATAGTATTCATCCAACTGAATCAGCTTATTACCAAATTTCTGAATATTTTATGAAGGAGCTTCTCCCAAAATTCTCAACCATTGACAACTTTTAATTTATTACATTCAAATAAAATTTGTAAAAATTTTTTTTAAAAAAAATTAGGTGTTAATTGGCTTCTGGTTAAGAGAGTTATTCATGCATTAAATTAGTGTAGGTAAATATCATATGTGGTAACTTTCTAGTTTCTTTGTATAAAAAATTCAGCATATCAACTATGATATGCGGTTTGTCATTTTATAATGAGAGAAGTAATCTTGACGCAAATATTAATTTCGTTCCTGAATTATTAGAGTATCATTTATCTATGTCATTTTAAGTTTATTTTCTTTTTCAAGGATTTTATGATAGTTTGTTTACTTAAAAAAGAAAATGTAAATGTGTAACACATGGATAAAATAAGAAGAGAAACAAGAAAAAACATAACAACCTAAATTTAACTTGAGAATGACAATTTTCTCTGATAAAATATGAACAGACAAATTAGAAATAGTTTAGGTGTGAATGAAAGGGTTTAATCGAATTTGCAATTAATAATTTGAGCAAACATGTTTCTTTGGAGAAATGATGTTCTAACCCTTTACAAAAAACAAAATATATAGATGTGGAACACATGAATAAAAATAATTTAAAAAAAAGGTCTAACTCATCGATGACCCTTTAAAGTTGGCATCAAATTTTATTTAGACATTTTAACTGAGTTTTGTTTATTTTAGACACCTTATGTAGGGTTTCACTGTGTTATTTTGACACTTTTTAACAATCATCCCAAAATTCAAAGTGTGTATAATACACTCGCCGATAACGTGTCAAAGTGATGAATTAAACAAAGACACATGTCATATATTTTAAAAAATAATTCTCAACTAATGACTTTTAAGTAGAAAGAAAAATGACCATTGACTTGATGATATGTGGCATTTTAAACTCAAATAATAATTATTTTTTAAAAAGAAATTCACCACTTCTAATTTTCAAGAAACTCACCCTCGACTTCTTCACCCCACCCAACCCAGGCATCTTCTCCGCCCCACTAGATCGTCCTCTTTATCCCCCCCTCCCCCACCCCAACCTCAACCCTTTTTCCACTTCTATCGTCTTTTCAAGAAACACTTTCAAAAGAATTTAATTACATTGGAAATAGTAATTTACAATAGCACGATTTTTTCTCTTCTTTACTTCTAAAAGCATCAATTATAACTAACAATGGAAGAATTATTTTTTTTTGCATTTCTCGTATGTGCAGAAAATTCAAATACGTGAACAAGAAATAAAGTAATTATTTTGTGGCGCTGAAATTTAATTGTCGGATCTAAAGAAACAAAATGAGGAGATGATGATGGTTGTGGTGATTTTCAGATCTAAAAAAAATTAAAAATTACTTCGATTGTAATAAGATTAATGGCAATGATGCAGCGATGGTGGGTTGATGGTGTGCGGTGGATGAGATAATAATCACAAAAAAAGACGTTTTTTCGGGAAAAATAATTTTCTAGTCCTTTAAAAAAAATTATGACACTTTTACGAGAAATTTTTATTTTTTTTATCGAATCGATGTTTTATTAATAAAAAAATGTTTAATATAAGAGATCTTCATTTATTAATTTTTATCGAATACATGTTTTATTAATAAAAAAATTGTTTAATATAAGAGACCTTCGATTTACATAGAAGAGATAAAAAATGTCATTTTCTTCTATTCAAATTGTCCATAGATCTTATTTCCTCAATTTCTCTTTGGTCTTTAATGATAAATTATGTACAATATTATATTTTATTTTAAAAAAATCAATCCCTCTTTTATTCTATCGTCACTCTGTGGTCCTCATGAAAAGACTTAAATGGTATACTAGCACCATGTGTTTTGTAGCTTTCTTTTGAAATTTTATGGCAAGACTAGTCAATACAAACAACAAAATTTCCATTCCGTGAATCCAAAAATTGTTGTTGAACTAGCACGTATCGAAATCGAGACTTTTGGTTAAAAGATGAAGGAGTACAGTGGCGGAATCAGAATTTTTATTAAGGCTATCAAGAATAGAACACACAACCTCAAACAACTTTTGAAACCCCTTAACCACTACACTAAACCTTCAATTTATGTCAAGATGTGTCAATACTTGTATATATATTCATTAAATCAAATTTTGACTTATACATACAATGTAATTTTCCGACGAAGGGGGTGTCGCTTGACACCCCTTGTCCTAGGGTAGCTCCGCTCCCGAAGAATTACTTACCACTCCACCACAACCCTTTCTTTTGTGTTCTTTATATTGGGAAGTAAAGTGTTCCCTAACAAAGGCGATTTCGTATTGAAGTCGAGACCTTTGGTTAAGGATAAAGGAATACTTACCACTCCACCACAACCATTTCTTTTTTTGATCACCACAACCCTTTCTTTTCTGCTCTTTATATTGGGTGGTAAAGCGCTCCCTAACGAAGGTGATTCCGTATCGAAGCCGAGACCTTTGGTTAAGGATTAATGAGTACTTACTACTCCACCACAACCCTTTCTTTTTTTGTTCACCATAACCCTTTCTTTTCTATTCTTTATATTGTGAGGTAAAACGCTCCCTAACAAAGGTAATTCTGTATCGAAGCCTAGACTTTGGTTAAGGATTAAGGAATACTTACTACTCCACCCCAACCTTTTTTATAATTCTTTATATTGAGAGGTGAAGTGTTCCCTAACAAAGGCGATTCCGTATCGAAGCCAAAACCTCTAGTTAAGGATGAAGGAGTACTTACCACTTAACACAACCCTTCCTTTTTTGTTCTTTATATATACAACTTAGATATGAATGATTTTTTATCCCTCTTTCATTTAAAAGCTCATAAAAATTGTATTGTTATTGAAACCAAATACTACATTAGACATGACAACTTCTCATAGTACATTCATTTACATTCTTCTACTTCTTTTTTCACTTCCATTAAGAATAATCACATCATCAGCAAGAACTGAAGCTGAAGCCCTTATCAAATGGAAGAGTAGTAACTTATCTTCTACTTCCTTATTGGATTCATGGTCCATTTCCAATCTCGAAAACTTGTGTAATTGGACATTCATTGCCTGCAATGCTGATGGAACAATTTCAGAGATCAATCTTTCTAATGCAACACTCTCAGGCTCTCTTGATCACCTTAACTTCACTTCATTTCCGAGTCTCACGAGTTTCATTCTCAATGGCAACAACTTTAGTGGATCGATACCATCGAATATTGGCAATGCCTCTAGTCTTGAAGTTGTTGTACTTTTCAACAATTCATTTCAAGGGAAGATTCCATCTTCAATAGGCAAACTTAGAAATCTTCAAACACTTGATCTTCGAAAGAATCGTTTGAACTCAACCATTCCTTCTGAGTTAGGCCTTTGTACAAACCTCACTCATTTGGCTCTAGCAGAGAATGCTCTGCAAGGAACATTGCCTATATCTTTGTCCTCTTTGATCAAGTTATCTCAGTTGGCGTTGTCCGATAATTTTCTTTCTGGTGAGGTCTCATCAGATCTCATTACCAATTGGACTGAGTTGATAGCTTTGCAGCTTCAAAACAATTACCTTACTGGTTCCATTCCTTATCAGATTGGAAACTTGCAAAACTTGTTGTATCTAGATTTATCAAGAAACAACTTGAGGGGAGCAATTCCACAATGTTTGGATCATATGACTAAACTCCAGGTATTAATGATTTCATATAATAATCTCAGTGGGGATATTCCTTCATCTATTTGCAATTTAACATCATTACGAACTTTAGATTTGGGGGAAAACAATTTTAAGGGAGAAATTCTTCAATGTTTTGGCAACATGAGTGACCATCTTGAGGTTTTGGATATGCACCACAACAAGTTTGTTGGGGCTCTTCCAACTACTTTTGGGATTGGATGTTCACTTAGAAGCATCAACTTTCATGGCAATGAACTCGAGGGCAGAATTCCTCGATTTTTGGCCAATTGTCAAAGGTTGCAAGTCGTTGATTTAGGAGATAATCACTTCAACGACATATTCCCAGTGTGGTTGGGAAATCTGTCAGAGCTGAAAGTTTTAAGCTTGAGATCAAACAAATTTCATGGACTCATTAGAACGTCAAGGATTGAGAACATGTTTCCCGAGCTTCGAATCATAGATCTATCTTATAATGCCTTCTCGGGAAACTTACCTACGAGTATGTTTCAACAACTAAAAGCCATGATGAGAGTTGATCAAACAATGAAGGCACCAATATATCTTGGAGTGTACAGTTATTGCCATGATTCTATGACAGTTGCAACCAAGGGACGAGAGCTTGCACTTGTTAGAATTTTGACAACTTACACCGCCATTGATCTTTCAAGTAACAGATTTGTAGGGAATATTCCAAGTATTATGGGAGAACTCATTGCACTTCGGGTGTTGAATTTGTCTCATAATAAACTGCAAGGTCATATACCACCATCACTTTTGGAAATTTATATGTACTTGAATCATTGGACCTTTTGTTTAACCATCTTTCAGGAGAGCTACCGCAACAACTTGCTTCTCTTACGTCTCTTGAATTCTTAAATCTCTCCTATAATTATCTCCAAGGATGCATCCCTCAAGGACCACAATTCTCTACATTCCAGAACAACTCATATGAAGGTAATGTTGGATTACATGGATTCCCAATTTCAGATGGTTGTGGCAATGATCGTGTATCTGAAACAAATTACACCGTATCTTCTCTAGAAGATCAAGAAAGCAACTCTGAATTTCTCAATGACTTTTGGAAAGCTGCTCTGATGGGCTATGGCAGTGGACTATGTATCGGAATGTCCATAATATATTTCATGATCTCCACGGGAAATCCAAGATGGCTAGCAAGAATCATCAAAAAACTGGAACACAAATTTATCATGCAAATGAGAAAGAAGCAACAAGGTCAAAGGAATTACAGAAGAAGAAATAATCGTTTCTAGACAAGTTATAAGTTTTACTATTCAATCAAAGCTCTACATTGATCTTTAGTTTATTGTAATTTGTAACTATTATGGTATCTCATTGAGTGCTTCAGCTTCATGTGATATAATAATACTGTACTATTTCCAGTGTGACTAACTGCAACATGTACTTTAATTTCCTGCTTTTCTTACATTTAGACAGGAAACACAAAGGACCAAATAATAACTGGACAATATATGGGCAGTAGGCAAAAGAGAAAGAAACAAACCATAAAATAGGTTACATAATGAGAAACTAAATACACATTACATATGAGGTATGGTTAAAGAATCTGCCAAATTCATTCCTTGACATGAACCTTCCTCGGGTTCAGGGGACTCGTATACGCACTCCCTACAATATAAACAAGGTACTTGATTACAATTAAGGGTAGAAAACAGAGCAAAGAACACAATTTCAGATAAGTTTGGTCTCACTTGTTAACTAGCATCTATGGATACGAGTGATGAATGAGACCATCACAAGCGTATTTGGCGCCAAGAATATGGAGCTCACTACCCAAAGAATGGTCAAAACTAGAGTACAGGCCCTAGCTAGTATCATCATAATGGCTTAAAAATTGGATTATGCAAGGATATACATGTTCTGCTGCCTGCAGGCACCAGGAAGAGTATAAGTTGTTATGCAATAATAGAAACGGAAAAATAATAACAATGCACATGCAAAAGATGCCTATTTCACGGATTCACGGAGTTGTGAAAGTAAATAACGTATCATATTTCCTAATCTAGGTATATTTAACTCTCAGGTTTACATTAGGAAACAAAAAAAACATTGAAAGGCAATTCCAATGTGACTAGGCACCTCTCCACTTCCAGCATCTTTCTATTCTTTATCATCCTTTTCTATACTCTCTCTGCTAATCAATCAATCAATCAACTAGACCTCAAATCCTCAATCCTATATCGGTAGGGTTTGGTTTTATGAATTCTCCAAATCCAGTCCGGACAATTCAGGTTAATCTCGTTCTAATACTAAATAATGTCTTTCAAAGCAAGCAAATTAAAATTCCTTTAAAATTCACATTTATTCCCAAATGAATAACTAGTCTAAATCCAATCAGTTAATGTCACTCATATAGCTCCTTTGTTTCCATTGTATTCTGTTCTCCTTCATGTATTCCAAAAGAAGCTAGAAATTGTTAAAGTTTACATACCATGCGTCCTCCCACCAAGTCATAATGAGCATAATGCTGACCATTATCATCCCCCAATACTTTGTAGGTGACCAAGTGCTCGGGGATAAGCTTTGCCGTTTCTGCTTGAACCAATGTGTTGCAAGAAAAAAATTGTTAGAAAACTTATCATCCTCTGACAGAAAAATGAGCGAAAGTACTATGACACATACCACACACTGCTTCTGGTGGGCAGATTATGTCTTTATCTCCAGCAACAGCCAACACGGGTACATTGGTTTTGTGAAGATTATCCTTGTAGAATATTTTACCACTTCTGTCACGGAGTCCCCCTTCTCGAAAAGCTGTAGTCAACTGCAAAATAAGTTTAGCAGGAATAGTACCTGCCAGAAGATCTATTAGAAAATCTAAGTAAAAGGTACATGTGAAATCTCAAGAGAACATAGAAAGGGCGTGATCCCCTAAGGAATTTTTTAACAAAAGAAAGTGAACTTTCTGGATCACCGTCAGACTACAGCCCTTATAAATCAGTTATGATAAACTATCCTTACTTTGATGGAAACACTCTTCCATTGAAGATCATCTATCAACACCGTTCCACAGTGTCAAGAAAACAACACAGGAGTGAAACTTGTGGGAGCAAAGAGTCAATAGTTCATCAAACAAAGAGTCAAATAAATATATTGGTATATGCAGCTCTTTGTCAGAAGAGAAAATATCTAGCTGGCAAATAAATATACAGCGGATGTTTACTTGATATAATTTTCTTTTTCTATCTGAGGATGTTAATAGTTCTTCATCGCTCATTCTTTATGCGAACAAATAAGAATTAAGAATCAACTCTCAGTCTCTCACATAGTTTGTTTCCACTGATTACCTTATTGCTAAGAAGCCTATAAGGAAAGGCCTTTTTAGTTTTTAGTACCGACTCCTCTTGAGGCCAAGAAGGAGACCAACTAGATGAGACAGACCATTGTTCATACTTCATAGGTTGGTTATAAGCAAGTACAAATCAAAATTCAATTTGGCTTGCCAAAGGACATACTTCAAACTTTGGCTGTTCTTCCTTGTATAACGCTGCATGACTACTGTGAAAGATGAGATATACTAATAATCATAATTAATAAGAACATTTGCCTTCCTAACTGATACCCATGAGGATGTATCTGAAACGTAGATTATTAGTTCAACTCAGACTCAACATATCATCCAGACAGAAAGTGGAGGGAAAAAGAATGTATTGGTGCAAAAACACTGTAGACAGGAATGTGGGGCATAGCCAGATGGTCATTGAATCATTCTTCAGAACATGTAAGTTTCTCATACTGTTATCTCTAAAACTCATACTAAATATCTATACCTATACAACTTGAAACCTGCCTGCTCTCCATATAAATAAATTATAAAACAAGAGGACCATAAATTTTTACAGTTCACAATCAATTAATACTAAGAAAATACTGCTTATTGCCCATTTAAGCACTTACAGAAGTTATTTAATACGAGCTTTTTCAGCAACTCTGGATGCATCATGTCTGCAGCTGATATTAAATCATTAAGCCAAGACAACACATAAGGAGGGCGAGAAGAAAGAGGATAAGCTGCTGCGAGTAATGCTCCTAAAGGGACAACAGGTACATTGAGAGCTTGGGCAGGATCAGCCTGCAGCCAAGGTAAATAAATATAAGAATATGCTGAAAGGGCTTTTTGCTGCACAACGAGAGTTGAAAGACATTTATTTTTAGCTTACAAGGGGTAGGAGCAGTCTGAGTGCAGACTTCGAAGATGTGTAATCCAGTGATGAAGCCAAAGTTACAATAGCAGTTAATCCAGGCTCTCTTCCTTGCAATCCTTTCCAAGATAAAACCAGAAACATATTAAAATTATCTCATATCTGTATGATTCCCGGATGTAGTCAGTCTGAAAATATTTTTTTGAGACTGTGCCCACTGCACATTAACAAGGAATCAGACAATGCTCCAAGTGACTTATCTGTTAGTTGCGAAACCTTTTTACATCTAAAACCAGGTCAAATTCCTTCCAAATCAAACTGTCCCTTACACACTGTTAAAACGTATGGATAAAGTATAAAATCTTGCCTAGCTCCCTATCATCTCAATAAAGTCAAAAGATGGCTCATTTTCAGCTCTGTATGAAAGACGCTAGTAAGCAGTAAGTCACACTGTTAACCAGATCCTGTTTACCTTGGTGCACCCTATCATGAAATTTTTAAGTTAATAGGAATACTGCACTTGGTGGCTATTACAACTATACTCCCAAAGTTGTTGTGAACTATAGCATCTTTCTTATTTTTCAGCAAAAAGCTTGTTGAAGTTGAGTCTGAAGATTTTGCTCCATGAATATTAGGAATTAAAAGAACATTAAGTCAAGAGGAGACCAGGTTAACTCAAAGTTGCACCAAGTAAAGTGGTAGCCTTTGGAATTTAATCCCAAGACTAAATCGTATGATACTCCAGCAGGTTCATGGAATAAATTTCTGGAATTATACTGCCTTCTTTATTTAAATAAAATGTTTAAATATTACTGTATTCTTATCAACTGCAACTACAGAAAGGATTCTTTGTTACTTTTTCAAAACTCTTGCAGATTAATTTACTAGTATCTTAAGTGGCTCATAAGTAGACCTGCCAGATCACGTAAGTGTAACAACGTTAATTCCATATAAACAACAAATGAATCTTACCACACTGTGATAGCCAAGCATACAGTAATATTCCTCCCATAGAATGTCCAATGGCAAGAAGTTTACCATCTTTTGGTGCAGTTTGGGCCTTAATGTATTCCATCTAGAATGAAAATAAAATAATTAGACTAGTCAGAATAATAAATAAGAGTGAAAAATCAACAAATTCTGAATTTCATTTGGTTGTGTAATCTCAAGGACAATAATATCTTTATATTCTACAACATGGGAATCTGTCACCTCACCGCAGCAGGAACATCCTCTTCCAGGTAATGATCAAAGTCCCAATCATACTTGACAATCAAGTCAAGCTGTTTCTGGAAATCTTCTATGGTAGTGGTTAGACGTTCATGCAGATCAACTAACGGAGAAACAGAACGTTGGCCTTCTTCAATGATATTAACTAGCTTTTGGCTAAGATCCTTTACTTGGTCAACAACGGCAGAGTTTTGCCCTGTCTCCAGCAGACTTAACAACTTCCCCCTTGTCTCGTTAAAGCGTTCATAAAGAAAGGAATCCTCTAATAATTTTGATATTTGATCAAATAGTTTAGCAGACATAATCCTTGATTGGCTTTCATTGAGGAAGCCAGAGACTCTTTCTGACAAGCGCATAAATGTTTCCGTAAGCTCGTTTACTACTCTTGACTCATCCCACATTGTTGCAATAGCTGTGGATTCTTCTTTGACCACAGCTGTGTCAGACTCTTCTAAGGTACTCTGGGCATCTGTTGACTGCTGTGCTGCAGAAAGAACTTTGTCAGTAGCATTATCAGCGGCAGCTTCCATCTGTTCTGAGACTGCAATTGCAGTCTTCTCAATGTTTGTGGAATCTGACTCCTGCACACTCAACCCAGCTCCACGAAGTTCAAGAACCCAAGTGTCAAATCCTTCACCAGACATGTACCGGGCGAAAGATGACTGCATAATTATTTTAAAAGTAAAAACCGTGATTAAATAACTTTTAGAAAGAATTTAAAAAAACCAACCATACTATGTAAGATTTCTTTGATAAGCAGGATGGACATGGTTGCCTGAAGTGATAAAGAATTCTAAACCTCCACTGAAGAGTAGGGTGCACATACTTGCCTCAAGTGATAAAAATGAACTTAAACGGATAAGAAGATGCATCAACAGAACTTTAAACAAAAAATAGACAAGAAATAATCCAAGTGAAATCAATTTGACACTAGTTATTGCATTAACCAGCAGACATTTAGATTTATCTCACTAAAAAAAAAAAGGATAGAAATCATCACTAGCAACTAAGCAAAAAATCATCATCACAATTCATATTTCAGAAATGTACAATCACAGAGAGTGCTAGCCACATGACTACCATCAACACCTGATTGATGCAGGCATGCAGCCATAAAGCCATATAAAAAAAAGGAAGATGAAATAGATAACAAGCCAGTAATAAAAAAATCACACAAGTAAACTTTTATACGCTTGAAATGCATAAAGTATGAGAAAAGGACGAAGTTTTTAACCGACCCACCATTTTGATCACCGCACCAACATGTGTGCAGAAGGAAGTAGATGCAGATGCACTAGGAACTAATTACCCTAGGACCGTAAACAATCCATTTTGTATTATCCAGGGTCGGGATGTGACCCAAACTACTTACAATGACCCACCCGTTGACACAGGTGGGGAAACTACTAATGCTCTTGATCCCTAATTATATAATATAATATAAGTATCCTTTTGATCCAAAAAAAAAAAAGTAGTAAGTACAACATCAAAACCAGGGTTAACTCTAAAAAATTTGAGCATGCCATAGAATTCTACCAGATTCAGAAACAAGAACCACTCCACGAAATAAAGAGTGAAACTTTAATGGAACCTTACATATCCACTAAGCACTGATAATATACACATTTGACATCTGTCATTATGATCTATTAAATGTGGCTATCAATGAACGATCCATGAAGATCCCCTAGTTCTGTTCACCTATACAGGCATGAATTTGCAAATTAGAGTGTCCCCGACTACTCTTTCACACAACACTGCACATACAACAAAACAGAAGAATGGACAAAGAACGGAGAGAAGGCAGACGAGTATCATACCCCAGGAGCAAGATCATATCCAATAGCATTAGTCCCCACGCCAGACAACAGAAGCAGGGGATGATTTCTCTTTGGAGCCTATCATCATCAAAAATCACACACCCTTAATGCAAAGCTCAAATCCTTGAACAAAAAAATCATGTAACAGAACTGTTAAACCTTTCCTAGTATCACTCCCTGTGTTTCATTTTATATAACAGTATTTGATAGAACACAAAATTTAAAATATTCAATAGTTGAATTAGATAAAATGGCGTCAAATATTCTTAATGCCTTCATGTCTTATATATTGGGACCAATTCTATATGACCACATTTACTTTAAGCCGAGTATCTATCACAAACAGTCTATCTACCTTCACAAGGTACGAATAAGGTTGCATTTGCTCCACCCTCCCCGGACCTCACCTATGAGATTACGGGTTGTATTCTATATGACCACATTTAATTGATCACAAAATTTAAAATTTGAACTTATATAGAAATGAAAGTGTCAAATATATTATTTTTTTCAAATTGTCATACAGTTAAGAGTAACAGTTCAAATTAAAAAACATTAAAAAATTGAACCTGAGGAGGAGGAATGTAGCGCCAGAGAGCAAGTTTCCAATCGGAATTATTAACAGATACGTAGTGGAGTTCATCGGCAGTGCATAACGATGGCTTATTACAAACCTTCTGGGCTGTAGTATCGCCATCATTGGTGGTGAAAGCTCTGAGTTTAAAGGCGGAGTTCACCGTGAAGCAGCAGTTCGGGGAGTTCCGGTATGAAATGACGGCGGGAGGAAGTCGCCGGCGGTGATTTGTGAGGTGGTGGTAATGGTTGTGGTGGCGGAAGACGGCAGCGATTTGAATCGCCGATCGAATATCGGATTGAATTGGATAAACCATATTTTGTGGGATTCGTGACAATTTGGATAAAGAAAATTGGTTTGATAAATCTTTTACTCTTTTGACTTTTGAAGGTTTGAGACGTAAACTTTTTTTTATTATTTTAATAATTTGATTTTGAGTTGGAACAGTTTGGCAAAATGGGATGTTGAGATAAAAGGAACACGTAATGCCATGCTTTTTTTTTTTTTCTTTAGCTTTTACTTTTATTTTTGGAATATAATGTAAATTTAATTTTGATTTTTGTGATATATAATATAATAGATTTAATTTTTGCAATATATAGTAAATTATCACAACACTTTATGACTTTTAAAAGTAACAATATGTACTAATATATTTTTCCTTTTCATGACTTTACTTATATATTAAGACCGATAATCTAGCATCAGGGGTATTCATTCAATCGATGACAAAAATCAATACATTGAGTCTTTATTATTTCACTTTCTTTTATTCCAGCGCATTAACTAATCCTTAAATAACTAATATACAGATTGATAGAACAACAAAGGGTAACATCATACATTTTTCAATAATAAAGGGGCAACTATGATCCTTTCTTCCATACAAATAACTTAGGAGCACTTAGCCATATAGTTTGCATCAACTTTTGAGAATTTTTCTTCAAAAACTTGTCCACATCAAAATTTTGGAGAAATTTCACCTTCAAATCGATTAATTAATATACAATATTAAGTTTATATATATATATGAGTACATCTTGTTTGAGCAAAAACTACTAAGGTTCACGTGGACCATAATACATGATGATCGGTAAGTCCACCTTCATCTGCAAGACAATGATGATGGATTAACATATGACACTTCATAATTAGCCATTTTAATTATGTTTTAAGAGCCAGATTTATTTACAATAATTGCAGGAGTTTAATAAGACATTAAAACAATAAGGAATCAACTAGTACTTTTTTTTAATAGAGTATGATAATTTGAAGTAACAACAGAATATTCTGCTTGCTGTAACAAGAAGACAATATGACTTGGCAAATTAATTATCTAACTCACCTAATTGTTTCCAACCTCAACTAATTTACATAAGCTAACTACAATTTTAACATACAGTCAAAATTGAGTGTCAATCAAGATAATAACATGAGAAAAGAACAAGAAAAAAAATAACAGCAGGGCGAGAACAAACAACAATAACAACATACTCAATGTAATTTTATAAATATAGTCTGAGAAAGCAACAACTTTACCACTATCTTGTGACCCACTATTTTATGAAGGTAAAGAGGTTGTTTTCAATAGACCATTGAATCAAGTAAAACATTTAAAAACAAGTATGCTAATATAATACCGAAGAAATCATATCGAAAATAATGAACAGGAGACTAGAAACAGTGCCAAAAAAGTATGTTAACGGAAGCAAATGAAATAACATTTAATACTAAAAATTGAAGATAGTAAGAAAGTAATGATAACAATACCAAAAATGAAACTAGACGACGCTTGACCTACCAACCTTTTACCCTACTCCTCGACCTCCATATCTTCTTATTTAGAGTCATGTCCTTGGTAAGTTGCAAGCGCATTGTATCCTATCTAATCACCTTTTTCCCACGACTTTTCAATCTACAGATACCTCTACTTACGTTCACTATAGTCAACCTCTCATTCCTTCTTACTAGGGCATTTGTGTGTCTTCTCTGTACATGTTGGAATCATCTCAATCTCTCCTTCCTCATCTTGTCCACCACAGAGATTACTCACACCTTGTCCCAAGTAGCTTTGTTTCTAATCTTATCGCTCGTATGCCCCCATATCCATCTCAACATCCTACACTCATATTCTGGACATCAAGTTTTTGGCGGCCAACACTCCGCCCCATCATTGTCAATCTCCCCATTTTCTTGGATTAGTGACCCCAGATTCTTGGGGATGATGTTAGAATTCAGAAACATTGCAGTGACTTCCATTAATGGAGGAAATCTGAAACTGCTATTAAGCTTGAATGAACAGAGACAGAATTCTGGGAGAATACAGAATTGGGAAATTTTCTCTGATTAAAACCAATACTGAAAATTTGATCATCTACACACTTATATACACGTTTTAACTTGTAACTAACTAAGCTAGCTAATATCTTTCTAACAAACTATTAACTAACAGCCTTAACAATAATCAGTTAACTAATCACGTGATGGTGCCATGTCACATACGTATTAACCTTTCTCATCCTCAATAGATGACTCGTGTTTCAATACTCACTTCCACATCTGAAACCTGCACTCTAAATATTTTATCTTAGTTCTGCCTAACCTGAACCTTTAAACTCTAGAGTCTATCTCCAAACCTCCGATGAGAATCTAGCACGTATTTATAAGCTTTACTGGAAATGCATTAACATAATGTGATAATAGCAATTAGAAAAGTCTAAAGGAACACAAGAAATGCAGCCAAATTATGGTTAAATAAACATATGCATGACCCATTTCACACATCAATCCCAGAGAGAATGAAGGTTCTAATTAAAATGCACTTACTGTAACTGTAACTGCAGTTTCACAGAAGCTCTTTATTACATGGTGTGTCTACATTTCTATTTATACCTTAATTGGCCCCAAAACAGAAGTTATATATTGTCTTTGATCGATTTCTATTCCAACCGAAGTAAAATAGTACTAGGTGTTACAGCAAACTTCATAACATAGCACCCAATAGTTCGTCATCACCTTAGTACGAACGCTGATTAGAGTTGTGGAGTAAAGCAAACATGTACTTGTAACACAAACTAGGCCAACAAGTTAACATGGTACCAAATAGAGTAAGTGTAAAGCATATCATCTCTTCTGCCAACCGAAGTAAAGAAAAATAAGTGTGCATAAAGAAACCAACAATTAATGAGGAATATTGTGTGGATCACCAGCAAGGATTCTGTTAACATATACATAGAAAGAGAGGGACGGAGAGATAGACACTTGACCGCAACAAACACCTGAAAACGTGTAACTAGATGAAAATATCAGGTTCTCATTATCATTCTAACACAGAAAAACATAACATCCATGAACTAAATCTTTATAAATAGAAGTTTGATAAAAACTCACTAATAGAAAATGAGAAGGAATTTAGTACTACCACTTTGCCAGGATCCTTAGCATGGTTCACAAATTCAAACTCAAAAAGAATGATAACTGTACCAGCTAAACAGATTATTAGTAGGCATGGTTTATAGTTCTGTAACTTAAGAATGTTTGTACAAAATTCTTTTCATTTAATAAGGACTACGGCTGTACTGATAAAACTATTCCATGAATTGGCTCCAGAAACGATTGTTGTTTACACCAATGAACTTTGGAAAGACATGCTACACTGGTTACACTGGCAAAGGACCATATTGATGTGGGAACAGGAATGCCACTGAATCCAACAAACTTGCAGATCAAGAACACCGTGAGGGGCTTTGCTCAAGGCAAGTTTTGCAGTTGTGGGTACATGGATTATGGGGGGGCATGGGAGAAAGAAAGTCCAGAATCTTCAACATGAAGAACAGAAGTAAGGAAGCATTGACACATGATTTGAAGACAACCTTATGTATACGAATTAGGAGAAATGTGAACCTGTTTACTCATATTATGACCTTCAAGCTTAGTTAGTGTTGATAGTGCATGTAGGAATTTTTGGCTACTGTTAGATGAATACTCAGGCTTGATTGGCTCTGGCTATGTAAGTATTCATACTGGTGATTAATACAACTGTCTGCTAATTGCCAAAAAGAAGAAATATATGCCATAAAGAACAACGGGGTTGTCCCCTCGTTCCTTAAAAAAAATTAAAAGTTATCCCCTAATTCCTTATAAAGGAAAGAGTTATCCCCCCTCATATATGACTTTCTCTAACTTTATTTTAAAGGATCAGTGAAATTGCTAGTTAGAGATGCAAAAAAATAGAAAAAATCCCAGAAATAATTGTAAAATTAGGAATGAAGTTCTTTCTGGATATAAGAAGCAACAGGATCTAACCAAACCGTTATCCCCCATATATGACTGCCTCTAGCTTTAAATTAAGGACTGGTAAAATTGCTAGTTAGTGACACGAAACATCTAAAAATGTCCCAGAAATAACCGTAAGATTAGGAATGGAGTTTTTTCTGAATCTAAGAAGCAACTTGATTTAACCAAACCATTTCTTAATACACCAAGTAACACATAAATTTTGGGTTGATCCATACAATATTCTGAATTTAAAACTATCCTAGCATCAAAAGGCATGAGCACTATTCAACAAGTCAAAGATCACGTATGCTTGTTTCCATGTATGTTCTCAATTAATATGTCATGGTGGTACAGATAGTTAGAATATGAATAGGTTTATACAATCCTATTCGAATAGGAATAGGTTTATACAATCCTATAAGAATAGGAATAGGTTTATACAATCCTATTAGAATAGGAATAGGAATAGAAATAGAAATAGGAATACTAAATAGTATCCTACTTAGTAAAGGATTGTAATCTAGGGTCTATAAATAGGGTCTCAATGTAATAATGTAGACAATAACACAATTCAATAATATTCTTTTCCTATATTTCTCACAGATACATTGCCACAAAGCTCAATAAAACAACAAATAAGGGGGGGAAATATATAAAGACAACTGAAGTAAAAGCCTCAATCACTATATTACATTTATTCTGTAATTCATATATATAACAGGGAACAATATCATATGAGTTTGAGCGTTTACAGTATGATCCAAGACCGCTATCAATTTATGGATTGCACAAGAAAAGAAAAAAAACACCCAATTGTCTTATACCTATAACAAATACATTTGACAAACCAATAACAATGGCAAAATTCAAGCATTTATAACATAAACTTTAAACATAAACCAAACCTATGTCCACAAAATTGTTTCTTCATGTGCAACTCACCTTTCATGGCTGGTGAAGTTCTAATTTGTTGGTTGATTTTTTTCTGTCGGAAGCTGCGAAGAAGTACTATGTAAACCAACAGTCGGGGATGATGTCATGGTTTGGTATTGAGTAGCAAACTGGGGAGCATGAGCCTGAGAATAGTATATTTGTGCATGTGTAGGATCAGAAAATTCATATGCATAATTGGCGGTAGCACGTGATGTAGGAGCAATTGGCTGAGAGGGATGGTGAATTTGAGAGTAGCCAACATATTGCTGCTGATTCTGGCCTGAAGTGATCTGAACCAATTGTGGAGTTCCCGCAGCTGCTGTTCTATATGCACCAGCAGTCATTTCAGGTTTGGAGGCAAGAGGATTTCCAGGATGGTTATAAACTGCAGCAGGAGCTGCCATGCTAGGAGCAGGAGGTGTTTGGGGTTGGTTAGAAGGAACATTTGTTTGAGCAGACTCACTATAATTTGCTTGCTGGACAGGCAAATTGTAAGCTTGCGAAGGTTGTCTAGAATGAACAAGGTAAACAGGGTACTGGTGCTCAAGAGCAGGGTGCGGAGGATGTGTTTGCTGCTGCGACGGGTATATAGGATAATAAGATGTCATTGGCACAGGCCCGGAAGGCGTATGATGGATATATTTACTAGCATGTACATATTGTTGGGGCTGATACATTTGTTGATGCTGATCATACTGAACTGGCATTGCATATCCAGCATCCTGGACTTGCTGTTGTTGTACCTGAGCCCGATTATTCGGATCACCCTGCTTCATATCAACTGAATTAGCGGAAACCCTATTGTTCCCGGAATGAATTTGACCTGCTGGTTCTTGATAAAAGAAATGCCTTTGCCCAGACATCACACTGCTCTCACTACATCAAACAAAATGACCAATTTGAGCATATATTTGAAAATTGACAAAGCTAAAACTTTTTTAGCTATATATTTTTACCTTGAAACTGAATTGGGGGAAGGCAAATCAGAAGGAAGAACAAGTTTTGGCTGCAATTGTGGAGGCTGCTGTTGCTGTTGCTGGGGCTGTGTTTGAACAGGCTTTCTATAACCAACAGTAACCCCTTGTTCTGATCTCTCATCATCTGAAAAAATTTGATTACCATAATCCCCACCAACAACTACCGGCACACCGGAAAACACAGTTCCGACCACCGGAGCAGCTGGGGCAGGTGGTGAAGTCAAACCCATAAATCCCCCTTCTTCCTGCTTCTGCTCCACTTTACCTCCAACCCCTAACTGTGAAAATTGTTCCTCAATCTCAAGCCTTTGATTCTCCTCCACATTAACCTTAATCGGCGGTAAACTCGTGAATGACGGTGTGGAAGAAGTCGACCCAAACGACGACGTCGTTTCTACCATCGGAGAATCCGGCACCGACTGAACATCATGAGCACTAATTTTCACATTCTTCGCACCAAATGATCCCTCCAATTGTCCATCCACACTCTTTACATTACAATTCCCAACATCATCATCAAGACCCAGAAGACAATTCACCGACGAAGACTCAGAAAACACCTTCGTTGTAGAAGTAGAAGTTGCCCCATTCAAAGCATGAACAAACCAATCCTCCGATTTGGTAGAACTTTGTAAAATTGACCCAATTGAAGAAGAAGAAACCGAATCAAATTCACTAGTGAATAGAAACACACGAATCCGTGAAGTTTTCGTAACACGATCGTATTCCTCGATCATATTCTCAAGGTCTTCATCGGTGGTAACAGAAATAAGCGAATCGAGGTCTTCATTTGGAAGCTGATATTTCAACCAAAACGGCCCTCCAGCCAAAAGGGTTTTCGAAAGCCGTGATGAAAGGTCAAAAAGAGAAGTATTTCGGTCGGTAACGAAGATTCGGGTATCCCCACCGATATAACAGAGGGATTTATCATGAGGTCGAGGGATGATATGTCCGCCGTAGCTACACATAAGACGAATCTTCCCGTTACTTCCTCCACCGCCGCCGGCGTTTGGGGGTTGTTGTTGCTGGTCATCCCAGGAATTGGTTTTCCGTGACTTTGGGGAGGAATCAACTGAGTTGGAGTAGTTGATATGTGACGCCGTCGGTGGTGGTGGTTGTGACATAGTTACGGCCACCGACGCCGCCGTGGTGACGGTGGTGGAAATGGGTAGAAGTGGAGGTTCCATGTGAATCTGAAAAAGTTGAAGGATGCTTTGCCGGAGAAGAATGTCTTATAGTTTTCCAGCTGTTTTTTTATTTTAGTTTTTTTTATATGATATATTAGATTATAAGATTAAAAAATATTTTGATATATTTAAATATTTTACTTTATGATGGCATGATTCAAAAGTAATTTTTAATTTTTTTATGTTAAATTAAAATAAGATAAATAAATTTTAATAGATAAATTAGCAAATAAAGGTTCTCGTAAGAAAAAAGATTGCTTCTAATAGGTTATTACGCACCATTATCATAACTTGTTATTAAGATAAGTTAGGGTCATGTGGGGGCTCGATTCTTCGGTTTGATTTTATCAAATTTTGATTCGATTTTCGATTTTAAAAAAGTGTGCATTGTATATTAAATCAAATTAATTCAGTTCGGTTTAGTTCAGTGTTTTTAAATCAATTTTTCGGTGCGAATGAAAAATAAAATGAGGAAATGGAATACTTATTATGTTAACTGAAAGATCATATTTATCTTTGTAAATATTATTGCGCCTCCAACTACTTCTCAAGACAAACAAGGACGAAGACGGGTTCCTTTACATAACGGTACATTGATAAAAATATGTTTTTGTTCCTCTTAGAAATTAATATTTGAAGTCAACTATTGAATTGTACATTTATTGTTACTTTGATTTGTTCATTATTGATTTATTTGTTAGTTAATTTTTATTTTTAGTTAAGTGAATACTCATATATATATATATATATATATATATATATATATATATATATATATATATTATTTTTTAAATTAAATTAATAAAAGTTCAATGCTTCGATGCATCGAAGTTCTGAAACTCTTACACCGAATACCGAAACATACTTTTAAGAAAATAACACCAACATGAATCAAAAATCGAAGAATAAAATTAATAATTCGCTTCGATTTTCCGATACTTATACCCACCCTAGTTGGGGGTAATATCAAATCAAAATCCAAAAGAGCGTCAAAATTTTGATCTCAATTATGCAAAAATATTATTTTCTTGAAGCTAAAAGCATATGTTGTCCTCAAGATAAGTCTATCAAATATATCAAATAAAATATTCTACCAACTAGGCAGAATTTTGGTATACATTTTGACCAAAAATAATGTATTTAATATTATAAGGGAATTGTTTGCAATAAATTTTTAAGTGACTTGAAAATATCTGTTTCTCCTTGATTCTACTTTATCCATGATTTGAGAGGGTAATTAGGATGATTTGAATTTGATCTCTTTATGAATATTTCATGAATTTGTGGTGGAATTTTCGAGAGAATTTTAGTACCAATTGTACAACACCTTGTGGAGTCTCAACTCGAATTGAACACATTTTATAGAGTTCCACAAATTTTCAAATGTCTAGAGGATTTGTTTATTTTTATAAATTGTTCTAATCTATTGTTCTTTCCTTGGTATTTATTTTGCTTTAGTGAATGCACATACCAATGAAAGAGCAAAATTCTAACAAATTTCATTAATTGATCGTATTTCGATTAGAAAGGAAGGGAATTTACTTGTTCAACCATGCGGTTAAAAATAAAAAATATACTAATGAAATTAATAATATATTTAAAAAATTATTTCTTCCGTATCATTTTGTGTGACACTTTTCAGATTTTGAAATTCAAACAAGTCTATTTTTGACCATAAGTTTTTCATAGATTTTTTAAACATTTTGAATTATCAATTATTGTGACTTATAGTACTTTTTACGTAGTTTACAACTATGTAAATTTCATTTCAAAAAAATTGAAAATTTCATGCGCAAATTTCTGATCAAACTTAAACCGTTTGGCTCTCAAAAAATGAAAAATAACACATAAAATGGGACAGAGGGAGTAATTGTTTTGTTAATTTGTATAAATCATGCATGCTGAGGGGATCCCTCAAATAACACACTTGCATGTTAAGTGATTTGTGCATTTTTATGTTAAATTAATTTCTAAATAAATATGAATTTAGTTAAGTGATTTTTATGTACTGAAAAAAGAAGTTTTGATACATAATTATTTTTGAGAACTTAGGATATTTTATGCATATTCTTAAATCAAGTCATATTTAAATTGAACATCTCAAATTTTATTTTATTTTTAAAAAATGCTTCAATTAACCTTTTGTTCTAAATTTGGAAGTAAAAAAAAAAAACTTGCATCTGTTCTTATTTGTTTATAGACAATTAAGTTAACCACATAAAATATGTTGTTTCTCTTAACTATAATATTCATTTAAATAAAATCGTAAAATCTTAGATATTTTCTACTTAAATATGTGTATAATTGAATGAGATGACATATTTTATGTAGTTCCATTCATTATTTAATACTACACAAATGAAAACACACCCCTAAAAAAAATGAATTAAAAATATCTTATTAGAATACTTTATTAAAAATTGAGGTATTTAATTAAAACATAATTAATTTATTGGAGCATCTAAATTAAGCCTCCTAACAAATTTAAAAGGCTAACTTTATATATAATTAAGCCTAAAAAAAAAGATAACTTTTAAGTTGATATGAATATAATTAAGTGACTTTTACATAATATTTCTTTATTATACTTAGTGACCTTCCATCAAATTTACCCATACAATAATGTGAAAGTTTTTATATCATGACTACTTTAGATTATACAGCAAACCAAACGTATTTGTCGAATTACGAAGTCTGATTAAATTTTCTTGTTTTATGTATTTTTAAATTAATTTATAAAAATATATTAAAATATTTATTTTTAAATTAAAAAATCGTAAATTGTAATTTTTAACTTAAGAATTTTAATTTATTAGTCATAAATTATATTCCAAAGTTGTACTCTGTCCAGCTCAACTTATAACACATGATTTGTCCTAAAAAAAAGGTATTAGTGGAAATCCAAGTGCTGGTCCTCCGGTATTGAACAATTAATAAAAAACTTTTTTGATAAATTACCATTATTAAAGATGATAAATATTTTTTATCCTTAATTAAAGAAATTTAAATTATAAAAATATAAAATTTCCTTTAATAATGAGTATTTCACCTTCAAAAATGATTTTTCCCCACAAATATCTCGATAAATAATTCAATTTCAAAATAGATACTCTCTTCTCATTTTCCATTTCACTGATGTGATAGTATTTGACTGAATACAAAATTTTAAAATAATTTTTTTTTTTTGAGATTTACAAGCTAGAATAAGCCACAAATATTTGTATGACTTAAAATATTTTAAAAACAATTAAATCCATTGGTGTTCTGTATCTACATAGGAGTTCGACTATTTTAAATTTGCATCGAATAAAGCTTCATTCAAAGGATAGCATTCCTTATTAAGAGTTTTTCTATACCCAAAATTCAAATTCGAGATCTCTAATTGAGGGGAAGAAAGTCATATAAAAGATGTCAATGGAATAGTGCAACCAAAAAATGATAATATGTAGCCAATAAAGGTTGTGGTAGAGTGGTAAGTACTAAATACTCCTTCATCATTAATCAGATATCTCGAATTTGAGTTCATCTGAATATGAAATTACCTTTGTTAGAAAGCGCTTCATCTTTCAATATGAGATTTTTCGACATAAATCTAAATTTAATCGAACTCTAATAATACCGAACCAAAAAAATATAGTATATGACTTGGATTTGGTTTTCTTCTTTCTTTTGGTTGTTTTTTTGGTGAGGTGGAGGGGTGGGGTGACATGTGTTGACAGCTGGATAGGGGGATAGTAGAATGTACTGATCTCATTTATTATCATCACCTTTCAAAAATTCACCTGAAAATAGGGGTAGTGGGGTTGCTCACATGGGGATATTGATTTGAAGCGTTGGTATGATATGGTAAATATCGAATGATATTATAGTATATGATATTGTATTTAGTATATATTGTAGAATTTAGTACTTGGTATATTCTTTGAGATTTTATAAGAAAAATATAGAAATATCGAATGTCATAATAAAGTGTTTTTTTTTTGTTTTAATTTATTTGATTTATTTTGATTTGATAATAAGTTTAAGAAAGTAAATAAGACTTAAGAAGTTTTTAATATAAATTTAAAGATATATCAAATGTTCCAAAATATCCTTTGTAATATCATGTCTTAAACATGTCATTTGGAAACTTTGAAATTAAAGAAAAACTTACAAGATAACAAAAATATAAGATTACAATTGAAAATAAAAATGAAGAAATAAATCTCTTCAGGCTGAGGCGCGGATATCTCGCTTTCTTTAAGGAGATTCAAGCCCACTGCAGCAAATGTTTTCACCGGTCCAGCAGTAGTCCTCTTGACTTGTCCCCTCCAGGATACAACAGCCTTCACAAAGTATAA
Organism: Solanum stenotomum; assembly: GCF_019186545.1. NCBI lineage: Eukaryota > Viridiplantae > Streptophyta > Magnoliopsida > Solanales > Solanaceae > Solanum > Solanum stenotomum. The sequence continues at coordinate 71,658,503 of NC_064283.1, read as the reverse complement.
CTCAACAACTCTGGACAAGAGTTGAGTCCAAAGCTCCACAAAAGAAACACCTCCCTTTAACTAATAAGAACTCTCTTTTTGACAAACCTTATGCACTCTATATTTTCTTGTGTATTGTGTGTTCCAAATCAAATGAAGACCACCACTATTTATACTAGAAGAAGTCTTCCTATCAATGAATAAGAAGATAAATGGCCTTAGGAGTTACATAGGTTACAAGGATATTGGAGGAATTAAGAGTGACAATCAAGTGCCCACCAATGCCATCAACGGCTAATACCATCAACGGCATTTTGCAAAACTGATGTGCATATGGCACTAACTCCAATTTGGAGTAATATAAGATAGTAATGCAGCAATTATGATTGTCATTACATGCATCCAACATTTTGTAACATATGAAATGTGATAAGTCAACCAACGGCCAGAAAACCAATGTCTGTGTGACCATGCAGAATATTGCAAAATTTAATATATTTTAGAATATTAAAATGTCACACTAACAGAATAATTCTTTTGTAAACGGACTAAAAAGAAAAGTAGGTTAAACAAATTGAAACAGAGTAAATATATAATTACATGTATATAAAAGGCCCATGTCTGTCCTATCATGATTGAATTATCTTTTATGTTGATTGATTAACGAAAGGAATTGTATGCTTGCACTTTCTTTTGAATATTTCTCTATATGTAATGTGTAATATGAAATAATTGAGACGTTTTTAAAATCATAATTCTCTATTATTATATATATATATATATATANTATATATATAAGTTGAAATCGAATAAACTTTGATTATCAATTTATTGTAAAGCAAAATAGTCATTATGTTTACGATAATTACATGATGCATCACTCATCACTCTTAATAATTTAAAGAAGCATACAAAATTTTGTATTTGATTTAAATTGAAATCTATAATTAATTTCGTTGAAAAGTTAAGTTTGTGTAATCTGGTGAAACATGCATATAAAGGAGGATAAGGAATTTGAAACTCATCCAATTAGAATAAAATAATCATGATTATCATCGTATTAATTGAGAGTAGATTTTTTATTTTTGGTTTTCTTGTATTTGTCCGAGCATTCATATTAAAACTCAATCAAAGTTGAATTCACGTAACAACGTCTCATATTAGGAATAAATATTTTCTAACAAAGTGTAGACTCCATATTCAACAGAATTAAAATAAAAAAATTTGATTAAGAACGAAAGATTATTTATCATTCCATCACAAATATTAATTGGTTGATCGAGATTTGAGCTTTATATTGGTTTCCTCATAGGTATATTGTATTCAGTATATGTATTAAAATTCAACTAAATTTGAATTTGCATAAGAAAGTCTAACACTATATATGGATTTCTTATCCAATAAGGCTCAAACCATGGGCGGAGCCACCTTCGGTGAAGAGGGTGCTCCGATACACGCTCTTCGCTAGAAATTATATGACATACAAGGGTTAAATGTTAGCTATTATGAGTATATTTTATTTTGCATAAACTTAACACAATTAAGAAAATACACACTTTTCTTACAAAATTAAAAACGTGACGGAGTCAGGAATTTGGTGAAGAGTGTGTAATTTTTGTAGTGGACCCATAATAACGAGCATTACCTATTTTCTAATTATGTGTTTGTCTAACTACCATGTATCACTCATATTTTATTCCAAAAGAGATAAACATGAACATTGGCTTTTGGATATTTTGAAAAGTCATTGGGAAATAATTTCGAAAAAAAAATTATGTGGATTTATAACTCTCATCAATACTCTTTTTAAATTTCGATTTCAAGTTTTTTTAGGGCTTTATTACTTTAAGAAAATGATTAACTTTTGTATTCTTATTGTAGGACTTGAAGGGTAGGCTAAATTTCTCTTAAAGGGATTTTTGAGTGGAATTTTTTTTCAAAGAACTGAAGATATATTTTTTTGATATTTCAAGATAACATTCTGAAAGTGCCGCTAGTCGGTTTAGTTTCAAACATTAGATAAAATTAAGGCGAATTAATCCGAGAGGGTTGAGATATCGTGTGAAAACATGTTATTGTGTATTCATTATATTGATGATTTGATTTTCTATCCATATTATTTGTTTTTTTTGTTTATAAAAGTGTTTGTCTGATAAATTATTATTTATCATTTTTTAAAAATAACTCACATTATTAACACTCTAGTTATAACTAATTGAAGCAATATATATATGTATATACACAAAAAAGAAGAAGTAAGAAATGACTTGTTATAGTTACAAAAGTATCAAATTCAATTCGTAAAAAATAACTAGTTTATTTGATATCCAATAGAGTATTAATTAACTAAAATTAGGCACCAAAATATTGGACAAACTAATATCAACACACAATTCTTTTAAAGAAATCACATAGAAGAGGTAAATTATACTAAGCAAATCTTGTATGATGAACTCGACCAAGAAAACATGTGAGGGTGCTTTAAACTTGAGATCCTCATTTGAGAAATCACATGCTCAATCAACTCAGTCACCCTTACAAGTATCATTTCTCCAAGAAAGTTTAAAATCATATAAAATACGGAGAATTTCTTAGACAATGAAATCTAAAAATGAGCTAGACGTAAATCAATATTCAACTATCGATTCATTAACTCATAAAAAAATTCCTTTATTTGATAAAAACAATCATTTTCTTTGTGACAACTAGGGAATGTAGACATAGATATGGACATATTTTGCTTTGTATGTTTTTGCAATTTTGTGTTTGGCTCCTCGAATATTATGGGAGAAATAGGTGACTAATTAAAGGGTAGGCCTTAATCAACTATTCAAATTATATTATTTATGTTTCACTTTTTCATTATTTTTGTAGACCGTAAGGATAAGGTGGATTTATATTATTTCTTTTTCAACTCTGCAGGGTCGTATTTCTTTACAAATTTGTTTTAGAAATCATTATTTTTACCTATGAGAGATTTGAATATAATACTAGAGATGAAAATAATATCTTTTTTTTTTTTTGCAATCCAAAATTGTAAGTGGTCACAAAAGATAATGTATATATCTTCAAATATGGTATTCTTGACAAAAAAGATTGGTCGGAATCTATTAGTAACCTCTTGTTTGACTATAGATTTTGGGGTTACATTTTTAAAAAGAAAAAATAAAACATTGTTTGTTCATGAAATTTGATTAGTTTTTAAAGATATGTCTTTAAATTTTTTTTGCATGTCCAAATACATTTCAAATTTCAAAAGTATATTTCAACAATCTTCAATTTTTTTTTTTTTTCAAGTTTCAACTAAATTTATGGTCATTGGCCAAACGTTGGCTAAGTAAACGACACATGAACGTATTATCATCCTAATTTAATATAATTATTTATTTTGAAGCACAATTTGGACTTACTCCTCACCTAATTAATCAAATTTCCTAATTATGTTTTGGTCTAAATATAATAGGATAAAGAAAAGTTTTTTTTTTTTTTTTGGTGAAAGATGTGATTGGCTATGGGGGAGGGCATGCATGTGAACCCATACAAGTTTGTCAACTAATATTAATATTATCAAATGAAAGCAACAAGAGGATGTTCATGTTTGTTTCTACAAATTTGATGATGTTTGTGGTTGACCAACTAACACTATCCCACGTAGGGATAAATAAATCATGTAGTGGGATGTTCTACTTTGGTCTCATAATAGAGGGGAGAAGCAACAAGATTTTTTTGAAAATAATGTTAATTAGTGATATGAATTCAGAATTTTTGTTTAAAGAGTTTAAGAATATAATAAAAAGAAATACACAAAGAAGTTAAAGAATTTCAATATATACTATATATACAAAATATAATAATTTAATCTTGTGTATATAATATAATTTTTGTTCAAACCCTTCTTGTCCCTTTTCTTTAATTTTCTATGGAGTCCAAGCTCCAACAACTTCTTCGTAAGTGAGATGAGGTATTTCTTTTAATTTGAATAGGGGGTCGTCCTTTTTGCAATTGCGGTAACCCCAACTTTGATTATAGTCGGTTTATGCCCATAAACTTATTCTGCTATCTGCATTCACTATTAAACCTACGCCCGTCCATTCTCCTTTGTGTGTTTATGTGTGTGTGTTAACCAACGCTTAACACATTATTTCAAGATGATACTTTCCTACTTAATAATGTTATTAGCAATTTTTTGTAAGTATTTGTTCAAGAATTATTTTACTCTTCAATTAAAAAAAAACATTTTTCAGTAAAATAAGTCATCTTGTCCGGATACCAAGTAACAAAGTAAGATTTTTGTTAATACGAGGAAGATAATATAGTCCATAAATGGAATGTACAAAGTATTATTTTACTCTATACTTTAGGGAACATAAATTCACCATTTCTAGGGGGACTCAACTCTCTTTTAGGAAACATTTTATCATGTAATATCAGCCTTTTAAGGAAAATTATTTGCTTTCTTATTCCAAGATTTATTTTTTTCCTTCATTCGATATTTGGTACTTGTTTTAAGGTCACAATCAGTGGTGTAGCTACATAGTTGTCAGGATATCTAATTGAACACCCTTTATCGGAAAAAAAATATATATAAATAAAATGATACATAAAATTATTAAATAACATATTTTGGATATTCTTAACACAACAAGTTATTATAGTCCAGTGGTTTCAGATGCTTGGAATGAGGTAGTGCTTGCGTTCAAATCTCAGTAGTTCTACTTTTTGAAAAAAGTTTTTGTTGTGCTATTTTTGGACACCATGTGTGAAATTCCTGACTTTGCTACTGATCACAATTAATCTAAATTCGTGGGCATAATATTCATTTAAAAGAAAAATATTTTCTGCTAATTCGAAACATTTGAATAAGAATAAAAAAATCTTATTCGTTTCACCGACCATCTCAAGGGAGAGTGGAGATCCACTAATTTTGAACATATAGTATATTAGTCTGAAATGGAAATGTATGTTAGATTGTAAACTAAATGGGACTTCCAATGGCCAGATTCAGATTCTGTGTTTCTAGTCTGTCCAATTTCCAGTTGCTATCCAGCATATACACCATTTATTTACTTTTTTTTTATTTGGGGGAGACGTTTGGAATAATATTTATTAGCATGATTTATTGACGTTGAAATCAATATTATAGTAATAGATGCATAATATGTGTTTATATGATTTGGGGGGGGGGGGGGGGGGGGGGACATTTTAGATAATTTTTTATTCACAATTATATCAATAATATGATAATAGATGCATAACATGTGTTTATAAGTTATCAAGATTGAATAAAAGAGTCAACTTGTGTTTTAACATTTCATAATTAGGGGTAGTTTGGTTGCTAATTTAATTTGGAAGTGAGTTTTGTGAAAAAGAGGATTGTCTTGGGAAGAAGATATTAAAATCACTTTGAACAAGGTTAGGTGTATAATAAGTCGCTAAAATAGTTTAAATGTGTATTCAATTTTTCGAAACAAGTTTGAGATGAATTATATGCCTTTTCCTTATTAATGATAAATTATGTGTAAGTACTATCATATTTGTTGTTGATTAGGAGGTACATTATATACTTGTATAAAATTAATATGGAATATGATTTGCAATTTAGAAAAACCACATAATTATTACATGTATAATAAATTATGAGGAAATATATGTATTATTTTATGCCAAACAAAATGTGGAACAATTAAATTCTGTGTAATCAATATATAGATTTTCTCATAACTAATTCATGCATTATTAATACCTGCATAACTCCAACCAGTTATCTACCTTGCTAAAGGGTCATTCGATAGTTGACTAGAGTTATACTGATATTAATTATGTATGATAGAAGTTGAAATAACTAATATATGAATCTAAACTCTTCATAAAATAATATATAAAATTTCGTTATAATTAATATATGCACTATTAATACATGTATAACTTTGAGTTACTGGTGTTTAACTGCAACCACTCAACATTATGTTAGATAATAATAGAATAATCGTTGGAATAACTTTTTGGTCATGTATAAAATAATAAATATTATTACTTGGAGGAGTTGAACTAATTTCATTTGATAGTTAAATATTAGAACTCTTTAATTGGCACAGGTATTCTTAGGTGGATTGGTTTTTGCCTTTTGGATGTTCAAGAACAGATGAAAACTTTAATTTGCATTTTAAAGTTGAGATAAGTATTGAAAAACGCTATCGATAGACTTTGAATCGCCTTTCTATTTGATTATCGGAACACTGAACGATGTATCGGGCTATGTGTGCCTTGTATCAACAAAGATAATGTATCGGGACGCGATGTATTGGAACGTTGAGTGATGGATCCAAAACCCTTAAATTTTAAGGGACCCTTCGGGGTGGCCCAGTGGTTTGGGCTTGGGACTTCGATGTTGGAGGTCTCAAGTTCGAAACCCCTTGCCAGTGAAAGCAAGGGGTTTGCCTTCTGGGTCGAGCTCATCGCACCGGGCTTGCCTAGTGCGGATTACCTCTCCTATGTGGTTTGCGAGCTATTGCATAGGAGCGGGGGTTTTATCCTCTGCGCACCCAAAGGGTAGCGGTTGCGGGTTTCCCTTGTCATCAAAAAAAAAAAACCTTAAATTTTAGGGGATTTTTGTAATTTGAAAAAGAGTAGGAATAAAATGTAATTAGTTCTTAACACTAATTGACTATGAGATTTGTGTAATTTTTACAAAAATAAAAATTAACCAGAAATTTTCGATGGGCCAACTATTGGTAGCAGATATGGGCTTTCTATTGAAGATTTGGTCCATTCCATCTAAGACAGCTCTCTCTTGACTACGTACTTGTTTATACTTATGTAAATTACTTTATTTACTACTATTGACGTCTCATTTTATAGGAGTTACTTTGATTTGACACGAAATTTAAGAATTTTTTTTTTTTGAAATTTGTAATTTAAAATAAATAATAGATATTTGTGTAACTATAAATCACTTTATCAAGAATAAAATGAACATTTTTAATGTTGAGTTGTTACTTAATTTAGAAATGTGTCATTCTTTTTTTAACCAACTAAAAAAAATAATTCATAGGAACTGGGATAAAGAGAGTATAAAATAGGGGATTAGAGCACTTTTATTTATTAAATTGCAACTTGTCTTCATCAACTATGACTCATCTTTTTTATTTTTCTGGACATTTTTTTTTTATTATTATTAATAGACGATAGTGATATATAACAATTCAAACAAACCTTTATACCTACATTATCACTATATAATATTGTATGAAATATGAATCGTGTCATTCAATAACATTACGATTTTAATAAGATCATTATTAAAATAAAACTTGTATACATTCGATCAATGATACAACCCTTTCGAATAAAATTAGATTCCTATAAAAGTATTCAAGCTTTATCGAAATTCAATTATCATAGTACAAATAATCTAAATAACAAAATTCATAAAGATTGTTCAAAGGAATTTTGAAAATAATTTACATACATTAAAAGATCCTAAAATGAAGAAATTTCGAATATCTATTTAGTATTTTAAAAAATCCTCTTTTTCCAGGAACTTTCTTTTGTCACTTCCTTCCTAATTGGATGATTCTGGAATCTTGATAAAGGCGATGCTAAATTTATCTGAATTCAATATTTTTAAACTAATAAATTTATGCATAGTAAACTCATTAAAACTATAATAAATTATCAATTTGAAACTTATAACTCAAAAGAATACGACGAGTTCAATAATAAAAATTGAACTCGTACAGATTAAAATTCTGGATCCGTCTCGTATTCCAAAATATATCAGTCATATCTAATCTGTTACACCTAACGTGGCGAATTTGTATTGGCTCTAATCTGCCAGCAATTGGATCACTCCACTTCACATGCAAACTAGTTAGATAACGCTTTTGGGTCCCACTTTTAGCTGACGTGTCACCTCCACGTCAGCTAAACCCATACATAAAATGCCACGTCATACCAAAAAGTTCATTGCCATTAGCCACTTTCTATTTTATTATTTTTTGTCTTTTTAGAAAAGTAGATAACAAGAAGAACTTCATGAAAAGTACATCAAGAGAAGTGTTTATAATATGATAGGATATATATTCTTGTGACTCTCAAAAAATCACTTTTTTTTTTCTCAAGAAATTTTCTAATTTTTTTTTTGTTGATTCAAGAAAGTTGACTTCTTGGAAGACATTAATCACAGGTTCATTACTTTAATTTAAATTAATTTCTGTACTTTTGTTTTTACTAGTTATGTGATTATAGTAGAATTTTAGATGTCTAGACAACAATTGTTGTCAAGTAAATTGATGTTACTACTAAGCTATATGTTGTTCGGACTGTTCAAAAATATGACTGAGTGCGTGTTGGATCCTTTAAAAGTAATTTATTTTTGGAGGATCTGACACGGGGTCTGAGTAATATAGCTACTAAGTATTGGTTTTGTTAACATATAATGGAATTTTGTTTCTTGTTATTTCATTTGAGGAGTTTTTGAATTTTTTGAAATGTGTAGTAGGATAGTTTTACTATTGGAGAGCTAATCTTGCTCGGACTCTTTGAAATATTGTTGGATCCTCTAAAAGTAGTGCATTTTTAGAGAATTCGATACGGGGGAGGCAGAGGGGGTGCAAAGGGGTCCAATTGAACCATCTTAGTTGAAATATTATACTATGGAAATAGAGTAATTCTTTTTTTTTTTTGTATATATATTTAAATTGTTGAATCCCCTTGTTTGAATATCGGCTCCTCGATTAACGGGTGAAACAACATATTTGGAGAGTCAGACCAACATAACTAGAGAGTGAATAGTTTGATTATGCTTTGTGAAAAAGTGAATTGCTTAATTTAGGTATAATGTGTGTTCCACTACTAGATTATGGTCAAGTGAATTAGGCACAAATCCCTAGAAGTTTGGTACAAGTAGCTATTAGGGATTTACATTTATCACTGAAAATTTTAGTTGGTAAGAATAGAAAACTATTTCAATTGTTGTTTGAGTTTAGTGATTCTGAGAAATTTTGTGATAAAGATCTAGTACAGAGGTGGATCCAGGATTTAAATTATGGGTCAAATCTTATATTTCTTGATATTTTTGTAGGTTTTCCCTTTTCTTAGAGTTTAGTATTATTAGTTTCTTTCCCTTGTTTTTAGATTTCTATCACTACTTCTTGTTATATTTGATTATCTTGTTGTGGTGTTTGTTTGGTGTTATTGCCTCTTTTTCACTGTTTGTTCAGTCAAGGGTCTTTCGGAAACAACCTCTCTACACTCTAGAAGGTGGAGGTAAGGTTTGCGTACATCCTATCCTCCCCAGACTCCACTTGTGTGATTAGACTGGGTTTGTTGTTGCTGTTGTTGTTATCTGTACACCGTGTCAAAAGTTATGAGTTCAAATGAACTTGTAGCCGATTTAGCCTTACTATGAACTGAAATTTATTCATTTTACTTCCTATAACTACATTATGGCTTAGATGTGCAGAACTGTTTCGAGGGTTGTTCGAATTTGTAAAGATGGAAATGGAGAAAGCATGTGAATTTTGCATGTTATTGAAGCCAGTGGTGTATTGTGAAGCTGATGCAGCACACCTTTGTTTATCTTGTGATGCTAAGGTTCATTCAGCTAATGCCCTCTCTAATCGGCATCCTCGTACTCTTGTCTGTGAGTGCTGTGGACACAACCCTGCTTATATTCGATGTTCTGATCATCAATCGTTCATGTGTCGTGACTGTGACCGATGCCATCATGATCTCTCTTCTCAGCACCAGAGAAAAGTGATCACTAGTTACATGGGGTCTCCTTCTGCTAAGGATTTGGCAGCATTATGGGGATTTGGCTTGAAAGATTTGGAAAATGTCACTCCACCAGATCAGTTCATCTCAACATCGAATGGTAAAGCGAATGGAGCTAAGGTCACTCCAAAAAAATTTAAACGGTCTCACTCGTCACCGGGGGGGTCTTCCTTAGCTTCTGAACTTGACTTCACAGGTCTTGTTGTTTCTCCAGAATCAGAAGTGGGATCAACTAGTTACTACACTAAGGTTTGATAGTAGTAACCAAATGCCTATTGTTATATAGCTTTTTCCTGAGATCCTGACTTGACATGTTGCAGAATTCATCGTTCTTGATCTTTTTTTCTGTAATATCTCATAAAAAGTTGATGATTTCGGATGAAGTGCTTCCCGGAATGATTCTGAATACTAGTATATCTTGTATCAGTCATGCAGATACTGTTGAGATGGATTTGAGTTTGATTAATAAGGACGTCTATGTTACCGTAGTTTGATGATAGAACGGATGATTTTAACGCAGTTAATTAATCTTATTAGTAATGGCTACGCGATGTAGGCTCTCCTGAGGGATAAATCCTTGTATATACTGTAGATTGTAACAACAAGTGAACTTACCGTATAACTTACTGTCTCAGGTTCTTTATTATGTTCTTTCCAAGTCATGTATGATATACTTACCTCTACGGTTACTTGCTTCATTGGTTTAGGTGTTAAGCTTGCGTAAACGGAGGGAGAATACTTCTCTTATTCTACAGCAGATTCTTGACTTGGAAAGACTTCAGCTTACTGAGGGCAGTAACAATTTAACAAGTGGAGAAAGTCGAAATAATGTTTCTTCATTGAAAAATTGTACATCATGGAATATGCATAACAAATTTGATTGCTTGCAGAGTTCACTTGATCTTGGCACTGAACTTCAGGATTGGGGCAGTACTCATGAAAGTCCAGTTGCTGAATCGTTTCCATTACCGTTGCCAGATGGTGATTCGTTCTGGGAATGTAAAAGTCCGGTTCAGAGTAGTCAGGTCTGCTGCTACTCTCTGTCATTCTCTCTGTTATCCTACTTCACACGTTTAACGTTTCATTTGCATACTCCATGAAACATTCATGGCTCAAATTGGAGCAGTAACACGAATATTTAAAAGTTTCTTCCCAAGAAAGCATTGCCATATAACTTGTTCTTCAATTTCGGCAATCACCTGTGTTTTTTGTGTCCCGGTTATTGCATAATTTCGTGGTTGTTGTTACTGTTCTTTCTTCTGTCTATTCTGTTATGCTCTCCATTTCACATTATTTCGTTGTTGTTATTGCTCCTATATCTGTTTCCCCTTTTTCAAACTGTTTGGAATGCTTTATTTAAGCCGAGGAGGGTCTATCAGAAACAACCTCTCTATCTCTACGAGGTAGAGGTAAGGCCGGCGTACACCTCCCCAGATCCCATGCTTCCCTAGGATTGAACCTATACAAAAGATAGTATTTTGTCTACGGGAAGATTGTAGCCTTAGGTTGTCAAAGTTGACAGGAACATGAAATGCACATGCAAATCTGAAAGTAAGGTATAGTTGATTCCCACATACGTAACGTGTTTTCACCCTTCTGATCATGTAACTAGACTATAATTCATCTTCTTTCGTTATCAAGCTGAAGATATCATTTCTGTTGTTTCCTTGATTGTTAAAGTCCTACCTGGTATATAGTTGCCAGCAAAGTTTTTGCTGCATGATCTCCCTGTCTGTAGTTAATCCTCTCGCGCTTCTTTATATTTTTCCGTCTGTTTAGATAATGTTGGCAATTTGACCGAATAGATGTAAGGAATACTGTTGTACTGGCATTTTCCGCGTTGATTTATGAAGTATGAGCTTGATCATTATATGAATTCTGCAGCTTTGGCCTCAAAATCTGCAAGATCTAGGAGCTTATGCTGAACTAGAATGTTTCGATAATTCCAATATGCCTGATGTTGATTTGACCTTCCAAAACTTTGAAGAACTCTTCGGTGAGGAACAGGATCTGAACGTCACTCTTCTCGAGGAGGATATGACATGCTCATCTATGGAGAATGATTCATCGATCGATAGATCAGATTACAGCTATGTTAAGAAGGTTGAGGTCTTCATAGTTTTGCCTTACTTACAACATATGTTTTACTTAGTCATGTTATTAGAAGTTTCTTTTACTGATGACAGGACATATCAACAGCTTCATCGGTCCGTGCAGGACATTCAACTCACTTTGGCCAAGGCTACGGTGAGCACATTCCCACGATCAAGGACTGTCCTCCGCCTATAAGAACAAACTTTTCCTCCTTGTCCTTCTCAGCATCAAGGCTGAGCAGTGAAAGCAGTGGTAACGAGTACGTGGATTCACCTGCTGCCAACGATCAGGAGGTTTCATGTAACTCACAGATGGACAGTAAAGAGAATCTATTAGCAATGCAGAAAGAAAAAAAGAAGGCTAGGCTGTAAGTACAAGTCTCTTTCTTGGTGTTATATTAGTCCACAAATGATTTAGTCATTGTCCATTTGTTGTTTGAGAGCTCTGTTATCGCGTGTTTTAGTTCTGTATTCAGGTATGAGAAACAAGCTCGGAATACACCTCGAAGAGCTAGGACTAACTTAAAAAAGCAGCCGATAAGAGGGCAGGTCCTGAAGGCACATTGTTATGAATCAGATGAACTTAATATGTCACGAAGCTTTTAAAAGTCGCGATGGTTGAATGTGTGAGACTTGTGTACATACCATTAAGCATCACTCAGTAACTCAAGAATATCGTTACGAACATCTTGTGTATGTCTCTCCTGTTAATTCTTTCTTCTTTACATTGTGTAATGCCTAATTTTGTATTCTCACAGAAAATGGGATGATAGGTTTCATCCTGGCTTTTTTTTTATGTTTGTGGACTGTTGTTATCATTCTCTTCAAGACATTTTTATGTCATTTGCCATTATTTCTCTTATGCTCAAATTATAAGCAGACCGACAGTCCATTCCCCAACCAATGTGGGACTCTAACCTACTAATAACACCCTTGTCAAACCCAGAGTTAACCGGAGCGTGGACCGGGAGCACAATGCATACCTTTATAAGAAACAACACAATGGAGACAAAAGGAAGAGTTGTACCAAAAATGTCTGTTCCTTTCTATAACCTATTCTCTCAGTAGATTAATGAGCCAAACTGAAATTAGAGGCATATCTATGATTTAAACTCTTTATGAGTTCAATCTCTATTGTTCTTAGCGTTGAACTCATTATACTTTAAAGTTATGGGTTCATGTCTACTATTTATAGCTATTTAACCGAACTTTACATATAAATTTGTGTTTTGCATCGAAAGTATTGAGTTCAGATGAACCTAGTAAAGCAAAACTTATATGATGGGCCTAAAATAGGCAGCCCAATCCAACTCAACATGGGTTGCGGGTTGGGTCAATCCACTTTTTGAAAAATAATATTTTTTTCTTGTTTTTAAAATTTAAAATCTAATATAAAAATATTTACAAAATAATATTACATAGTGTTGCTACTTGCTAATCAAGTCTCAAATTCACAAATAAAATAATCCTAATATTACTTAAGTACTAATTCTCCAAAACTTTTAGATCACTAGTGATGCCCATTACATATGAAATGTTTGGTGGTTTTAATACAATTTAAGTTGTATATGATGTCTTCTTAATACAAATTTGATGTTTTTTAATTCAAGTTTTACTTCAAGTAGAAATTTGATTGATAGTTTCAATCTGAATCTCTATCGTTCTATAAAAAATATCTTGTGTACAACCTAGAAGAAAATATTTTTGTTAGACATAAAGTTCTACAAAATATAATGACTTTTGACATCATTAACATATAATTAATAATCGATATCATTTAGATCAGATAAATATATTAACAAAAAGCACTAATCAATTAATACAATACAACTAGCTAACCGGAAATATAGGCCTAACTTTATTTCAATCTCACAATAAAATAGTCGACTTTGAGTTTGAACTTTTCTTATTATTTGGCCACAAGCCGTTTCAATTCAGCCTTGCTCAAGTCTCATGGATCAATGAACTTATTCGGATCAAATTGCTTTTTGTTCTAACAAAATCTTTTAAAACTTAGCATAATTTTAATAAATTACGAGTTAGACTAGATCAGACCATGTTACGGAGTTCAAAGATTTTGTGGGAATTATAGGAGTGGACAGGTGCTTGAAACGGCGGAATTTATAGAAATGGAGGGCCTCGAGGCCTCATGCGCCGCTATGTGTCTACTTATCTCTAGACACTTTGGTTAAATTTTGGATTTTGCACTTTTTTTTCTTTTTTTCATTCTTTAATTTGGATATGATTTTTGTATTTTTTTTTCTAAGATTTGGCTCTTGATTATCTAATCATTGATATATATTTTTCTTTATAAACAATTACTAGAAGAAAAATTAGAAATGTGAGGTGACTCATTTTATAGTTTTCACAAAATATAGCACATGAGATTAGTGGCACAGCCAGAAATTCGACCTGACATGTTCTGTTGTATATTTATAGTCACTCAATTGTCATCGAGCTACTGCTCACTTCACATCCAAATTATATTTTTTTAAAATATTTTACAAATTTTAAGTAGACCACACCTAATTGTCATTGATCGAGCTGCTGCTCACTTCACATCAAAGTTATGTGTTTTTATTTATTAATATATTATAGATTTTAAAACAGGCCATACAATAAAATGCATATGCACAGATTCATATTTGGGGTTCCATGTAAGTTTCGTGCAAACTATTATCACTGTGCTAAGGATCTCCATTAGTTCTAAGGGTGTTCAAAACAATATATGCATTAATAAAAGTAAGATTTAACTTATGTAGATTTTAATTTTTTGATGAAGGATGTCCAACTGGACCTCTTGACACCACCATAACTCCGTCCCTGCATAGGACAAGAATAGACTACTCTAAAGATGGCCTTGTTATAATATTGACGATCTCGTAAAGATAAAATTTTAACGGATTATTATTTTTACTAATTTTATCTTTTTATGAAATTGATCATCTTTAATTGTATAAAAATTTGAGGAACTCTTTGTGTAATATCTCCCTCTTTCACTAAAAATTTTGCCAATTAAAATGCATTCATTTGAATTTTGAATATTCAACATTTTCACTTTTCTATTATTGAAAAAATCATTTTTGATATGTTAACTTTACCCATAAATTAAACTTTTTGCCATAATGTTGAAACGCCAATACAATAGTCTAGTTTTGTCTTCTTTCTGTTGGCAACTTTTAATGACTACTAATTCTAGCATTTCCTATTATGTTATCATTGCTCTATTATTATTCACTCACTTTATTATAGTTGAAAGCTTTTCTCAACATCTTTTTCCATTACAATAAATTTCTCTATAGCCAGAAAATGACTTTTTTTTTTTATAAATAAATAAAAACTCCGAGCTTGCTTGGGATCACGAGAGATAAGGAACAACTAATCTTAAGATTAAATTGTTGAATAACTTATTTCAGAATTAAATATCTTATCAAGATTGGAGTGCTATTTTTATTCTACATTGAGGGTGAATAATAATTCTAAAATAACTAATCCAAGAATAATTAATTCCGAGACAACTTGTTCGCCAACCAAACGAGTATATTTGTTAGTAAAAGTAAATTCTCATTCATATTCATAAAATACCTTAGATAAAAAAAAAATATGTTACAAGAAAATTATTTATATAATCGACTTTTTAACTTATTTGAAATTGAGGTGTAATTTTAGGATCATAAACTTTTATGATGCACAATGGTCGCAATAATGATGTAGAAAAGATGGTGAAAAATGTAGTAGGAGTAGGTGGCTATATGGCCTAGGGTCAAATTTCATATAATGAAGTGGAGCACTAAACGTATAATAATGTTGAAAAATAAATAATAGTGATATGTTTACATTATACAAATTCAAAAATAGACCTCTTAGGCTTTTTTTTCAAGTTTTAAAGTAATGGGGCCAAATGTTTTCTGTCATTACTTTATCATGGAATCAAATAGTTCCCATTAATTTCCACATTCCAAAATCATTTTAAGTATAAAAAGAATCAAAATATAGCTCATCATAATTCCATCATTTGAGGCTAAATCTATTTGCCTTTTGCATCATTAGGGATGATTTAATTTTGGATAAGGATAATGCTAAATGACCTGAAAATTTGGTCAGAAATTTTAAAAGTTTATGATATTTTTTTTATTTTAAAATAAATTGATCTTTTTTCTATTTTTTAATTAAAGTGTATTAAAGTTATAAAAATATTTAAAAAGATAAAATATCATTATGGCCAAATTTTCTGGCCAAAGGGATTTTTCCTATCGATAATTATGAATCAAAATTTAGCTCCTCATCACTATGAATTACTTTTTTCATTCACTTTTAATTATCATAGTTTCCTTTTTCAGAGTCAAACTATAAGAACTTTGACTAACATTTTATGATGCATTTTTTCATCATATTGATATGCGAAAAATTGCAATTTATAGTATTTTTTGTATAGTTTTTGAATGTATAATTTTTTTGTTTAAAATATTGAATTAATGTAATTTAATTTAACTTTGAAAATTAGTCAAATTGACTTTCGAAAAGCGCAACATGACAATTAAAAGTGGACAGATGGAGTATATATAGAGATATTGTTTTTTCTCAGACTATATATTAACGAAATATTTTATACATCAGATTAAGCCCCTATCAAATATCTTTCAAAAAATGTAGTACGTAAAGAAACAGTTATTGACATTTCAAACTCAAAAATTCCAAATAAATGGGCGCATGCTACGATTTTATTCTCTTTTTATAATTTTATTTAATCACTTTGCTCTTTTTTCCCAAGTCAAAAATTAGACAAATCTTGCAAAACTTCGACATTCCTACAACGTAATGTTGAAAAGTGATTAAACCTATCAATTCTAAGACTTAATTTATGATTAAATTACTTAATTTGAGTAATCATTTTGAGTGGAAATTCGAATTTATGTTCAAATAACAAAGAGTCTATTAGTGTTTTAATTTAGAATAAGGCGGGATCTAAAAACCCTCCAACATATTGTGGATCGAAGCCTTTGAAATTCTTAAATATTTAAGGTTCAATATTGAAATAATTTTAGAGACTTTCTCTGACTTTGTCTATTGTCAACAAACAATTTGAAATGCGCCCGAAGAAAGATACCAAAACAATGTAATATCATATTGTCCGTCTTGTTGTAGTTGAATCTTAAAGTTTTTGAAATGCTCCAAATTCAGAAAAAAAAATTAAAAAAAAAATATATACACAAGAATTTGGAATGGCATCTAAGAAAAATCTTTTACCAAGAATTTTCACTCATTATACCACTAATAATTAATTAATTAAGTCAAACTTTCCAAGTGGTTGTAGCTATCCTAGAAGCTTAGGATTCTCTTACGAGGTTTAATTAAAATCAATTAGTGACAACTTTTTGGCTGTCATGAGCAAGTAAAAAAGTATTGAAAAAACAGGAAAAAGAGAATACAAGAATCTTATGGCTGACTTATTAGGAGGAAGCCTCTCACCTTTTACTCGAGTCGAGGGTCTGTCAGAAAAAATATCTCTATGTTTATAAGACAAGATAAGACTACGTATATACCACCCTTATAAATCTACTTGTGGAATTTCACTAAATATGTTATTGTTGTTACTGTTTTATGTAACAACATCGTTTGATCAGATATAATGAGATATTGTTATAGCACATCATATAACATAACATATGAATTTCAAAGAAAATTTGAATGTTATAGTGAAATGTTATTATAGAATATGACGATTGTTAATAAAGAAGTGTGACTGTATATAAAATCCACAATAGTAAAAGTGATTTAACAACCCCATTTTCTTAGCATGCCATTTTGATTTGTTGCTTTCTTTGACATCAAATCCAGAAAAAGTGTGTTTTCCTGTCACAAACATCTTTAATTTTTCCTCCTCTTATCTTAAGCAATGCCATAAAGAGACTTGAAAGTAGTAAAAGATTGCAATAATTCTTGAAAAAAGTAGTTGTAAGCATTTTTCAAACTAACTTTCAATGAAGAAATCAATTACTTTGTTTGACTACTATTCATAGTGCTACTATTCTTGTTCAATCAAGTTAGCTAAAGTCATTTAATTTAACACCGGCAATCAAGTTAGCTACTATTCCTTTTATATTTGGATTTATGTCATATATACATTATTGATGGTGGGAGTGCTATTTATAATAGATTTTTTTTTCTTAGCAATATTCTACGTTGAAGCCCTACTAGATTTGAACTCGCGCCAAAAAGTTCCACATTGCGGTAAAATGTTTCTTAATAAAGGCGACTTCCTATCCAGGACGACTCGAACTCAAGACCTCAGGTTAAGGATGAAAGAGTACTTACCACTATACCATAACGTTTGTTGGTAACCTTATCATAGATTTTACTCTATCTTTTAGATTAACCTATTTATTAAGTTGTTGTAAGCTTTACACTGGTTCTCTTATTAATTGTTATGTTTTCGTCTGAAATTGTTAAACTTGAGCCGATGATAAGGCATGTGTATACTATATCCTCATCAGACCCGACTTATAAAATTTTACTGAATATGTTATTATCCTTTTTTTTAATGTAAGGAACTTGAATTGCTAGTTAGGGACTTAACAAAGTTAAGTTGCTTACCAACATGGGTTGTGGTGCACTGGTAGGAGTGTTTCACCCCTAATCAAAGGTCTTGGGCTCGAGCCCTGGGTATGGAGAAAATCTTGTTGAGAGCGCCACCCCCCGAATGAGCCCTGCAGTGCGCGGTTCGAATTTAGTCGGAGCTCCAATGTGGACTTCGAACACCGAGTGGGAAACCAAAAAAAAAGTTAAGTTGCTTAATTAATTAAGGATGGACCCACGCAAGGGAAGGGGCATGATTGGAACTTAGCAAAGTACCTAAATTATATTATGGAAGACGTATTCTACAAATTTATAAATTTATACTCTTGAAATTAATTTTACTACGGAGGCGTAAGTCTCATGGATCTACGAGACGTAGTTTCATGTATATTCAATTTTCTAATTTTATTGCTAAAAAAATAAGCAAAATTAAAACTTTCAATGATTTTACAAATAAATTTTAATAAATAGTAATCTTTAATCTTCTATAGAAAAATACTATGATTTTTATTTGAGATAGGTATTAATAATCAATAATGAAGAAAAAATTATTATAATTACTATTTGAGAAATATCATTACACTAATAATAAAAAATATGACTCACAGCAAAAAAAAAAAAATTAACACTCAGGGCATACATTTTTACACTCGTGACTTACACCCCAAATTTTAGAACTTGCGCCTCATAGATCTACGTATTTACACTCCGAAGCTTTTTTTCTACGCCCCGCCCCGAGACTCACCCCAAAAACATTTTTGAAAACACCGGAAGAATCCACGGATACCATATTGTAATGTTTGACTAAGGCGAGGTCAACAAATAAGTCAAACCTGAGCTCCATGGTCAAAATCCAAAATTGATTATATTTTCGAATTATTTACAACCCTAAGAGTCCAAATCTATCATTAGTTTTCAAAATTTGATAACAAATTGATCCCCAAATCCTTAATTTTCACTCTCTTAAACTTTAGCACTCCCAATTTCTACTTCAGCATTCCTAAATTAGGCTGTAAATTGATTGGTAATTATAGTAGAATTAATCAAAACCGCGTTAAAATTCCTTATTCATAATTTCGTGATTAATTTTCCCTTTTGAATCGATCTAATCTGAACTCCCAATACTCAAAATTGATGAACTAATGTAACACCTCGCTTTTTGAAAGAACTAGAAAGAGTTAGAATTAGAAAGAGTTGTTTTTGGAAAGAATGAAAAATCTGGAAATTTGTTAAGTTATGTTAAGTTTGGGTTTTAGTCAACTTCAAACGACAAAACCTCCTAGATCAGGACGAGTTCGGTGTGCTTCCAGATATGGTAGGAAAGATCTTGGAATAATCTTTCCAACGCTGCCAAGTTTGCGCGATTCCGAGTTCGTATGAGTGAGTTATGCCTATTGAAAGTTGGGTTGTTCAATTAAGGAAAGTCTAATCCGGGTTTTTGAAGGGTATTATGGTCTTTTCCATACCCCGTGACTTAATTTCGATTTTGGTAATTAATTGGGGTCTAAACTGATAGGATTCAGTTTACGCTTTTACCATATTGAGCTAGGGTTTTAGAGAAGAGAAAAAGAAAAGGAGAAGGAGCAAGAATCATCAAGATCTTCAAGAATCGCTTGTGGATTTCGTCAAGGGGTGATCTCTACGAGGTATGTGAGACTTTCATAGCGTTGGGTTCGTTCACCCACGCGCCAAACATGTTTAGTTCAGCGAAATTCGTTCTGAAAAGATTGAAAGTTTGATGTTCTTGATGTGTATTCTTGAATTTGATGTCGTTCTTGAATTGGGCTGATATTGAGAAGTTTCTGAGATCTTTATGTCGAATTATAGAGTTGTTTTGAGTTAGGTTCTTAGATACATTTGTTGGGTATCTGAATCTAAAGAGAATTTGGGGAAAAGAACCGAGTTTAGGCGAATCGGGGCTGGAAAACGAAGAAGGAACAAGTCAGGCAAATCTAGTACCAGGTCCGCGTCACAGACATGTTCCTCAGATTTGGAAAACCCTCCCTCGCGTCGCGGAGCGGTCATGGACCGTTCTGCCTCAAAAAAAAATTTCGCGACCAAAAATTTAAATATATCTCTGTGTCGCGGACTAGTTTCCAGACAGTGATTTCTGGATATTTTCTCATGTTTAACTATCTAAAAACACTCCTAAACATCACGAGATCATTCCTATCACAAATCACAATCCTTGAATTCATAATTCAATTCAAGGAAAGTTAAGAGTCAAGTCAAGAGAAGTTAAGAGTCAAGAATTAAGTCAAGAGAAGTTCATAAAGTTTTTCAAAAGTCTTTTACAAACGTTTTAACTTTGTTTTAAGACTTAAGTTTTAAGTTAAGCAAAGAGTAAAGAGTTGAGTTCATTTCTTCAAAGATTATACCGAAACTAAGTATTCTCAAGAGTTTAAAATGCTTTCACATTTGAACAAGATAGGGAAACACTGATTTCCAAGAAAGCTTTTAAGCTAAGCTTTGAGTAATTATCTCAAATCAAAGAAAGAGTTTTGTTTTTACAAACAAATGAGCTAATTACATTTTGGGAGTAGTATTGAGCACCGATATGGGGACGCGAGTTCATAAAAACTCAAGTCTCCAAAAATCATGTAGCCATCATGGGTAGTAATAGTAAATGATCATACTTTTTAGATGATTCCTTAAGTGTTTTTGAGCATAAACTAGTGGATCCACTTAGTTAAGGCATTCTATATGACGGCATAGTAGTGGTTGTCAGTTAGAAAAACTCCCACATAAGTATTATTTTGTATTTTTATATACATTTCAGAGTTATATTGTATCCTTGCATACACATCAAAGTTACTATTGTTTTTTAAATACACAGAGTTGATATTCATGTTTTAAAAGCTTTTCTTTATATTGCATTTATGTTATTATATTGAAAAGAGTTCAATTAAGTTGAGCCAGGTAAGTTCTTCAGCTCCTTTCAAGCTTATGTCTTGTTTTTTGAATTCCCCTCGCATACTCGTATATTCAATGTACTGATGTCATTTGGCCTGCATCTTATTATGATGCAGATACAAGTAACCAGGATTAGCATTCAGCACATCGCTGATTCTAGTTGAGCTTCAGAGTTTGTTGGTGAGCCTCCTTGCTTCCGGAGGATCCCTTTTTATTGCTTTTCAGTATTTAGTTCATTAGGATGTCGTGGATGTTGTCCCGACATCCATCTCAGTTATTAGAGGCTTCATAGATAGACAGTCAGTTAGTTCGTTTGTCTTTATCTTGTTATTGACTTATGTTTAGTTTTGAGTTGCCACTTTGGCTAAGTTAAATGTTTATTTCTAAAACATTATGAGTTTAGTTTGAGACAGTTGAGTTATCTTGCATTTGAGTTCTTTTCTTAATGCTTAAAGTCTTCCAATGAGTAAGTAAGTCAGGCCAAGGGTTCGTTTGGGGCCAGCAATGGTTCTCGAGTGTCAATCACGCCAGGGTGTAGGCTCAGGGCGTGACAACTAACTCGAAATTCTAGAACTGTCATTTAAACATTGTCAAGCAACTCTTCATGGTAAACTCAAAAAGACACTTTATGAACGCAAATAATAGTTCAATATGACCTTCATCGCAAACATAACACATCTACTCGCGATAGTAAAAACCAATTACCCTAACATATGGTGATCCCTTTCACACATAAAAAATAGTAGAAGGGAGGAAAAAGAGTCACACTTCTTGATCTAATTCCTATCATAGAATGGTGTGAGCTACAATACACAAAAGCAATTCACACCATGTTTCAATAATAAGGTAATAAAACTAAAAAGTTGGTCATGAGGACTTTTGTCTTGAGTTGAGTGTAATATGTTAGTATCAAAAGCCAACACGTTTATAGCCTCAAAAGTTGAAGGAAGACAAACCCTAACCCCACCAATGTGGCCAACTTTATTTTTTGCAGTTATTTTCTCTTATATTTGAAAACAAAACAAAACACAAATTAATTAATTAATTCTCCCAAGAGCTTTGGAAATCGAGATAGTGGAGTTTTTTCTTTTACCTTCCCCACAAATATGCCCTAACCTCCTTCTTAGACCATGACCACTAGTAGTTTGCACTACTTTTCTCAAATAGTAGACTTCTAGTAATCAGTACTTTCTCCGTCTTAATTTATGTGATATATTTAAATTTTAGAATTAATTTAATTAATTTTTAAAATTAAGTTAAAAGTACTACTAAAATATATTTCTTTTCATGTCAATATGAAGAAAAAATATACTTCAGAATGTTAATTGAAATTCACACAATTTGAATATTGAAAAGCAAAAATAAAATTAAAAAATCACATAAGTTGAGACAGAAATATAGTAATATAATCCTACTAATTTGACTTAAGATATATCTCCAATAGTGTAAAGATTTTTTGAACTATCAAGTTACTTCATCTGTCTCAATTTATATGATATTATTTGACTTGATATAAAGTTTGAGAAAACAAGAAAGACATTTGATACTTGTGATTTAAAACAAGTCATAAATATTTTTGCGGCTATAAATTATCTCGGAATAAAATGAGTGTTTTAAAATTAAATTGTTATAAAATATAAAAATACGTCATTTCCTTAAATTAACCGGAAAGAAAAATGTATCACATAAATTAGGGACAGAGCAACTATATTACTACTTTAGTTAACATACCAATTGATTTGTTTAATATTTTTTTAGTATATAAAACTTAAAGTCATGGAAATAAAATTATAATCAATTTCAATGAAAAGCTATAATCTTTTGCCTTTATATACTACCCATTATGTCCCTCTTCCTCTTCATTACTCTCACTTTCTTCTTACCTTAACTTAAATAATACTGTCCACATATTTTTTTTTTCTTTGTTCATTTTTTCACCCTTCTATGGAGTTACTTCTTGATGAATGCTTATGGATTTTTGGTGTCTATGGAGGAACAAGTTGGTTATATACGCGGAGACGGAGGAGGAAAAAGTTATGTAAATAACTCGAAGAATGTTAACGAAACAAAAAAAAAAAACAAAACAATGCAATTTCGATCTCTTAAGTTTCTAGCTAAATATTTTTTTTAGTAGAATTGAGAGATCGACACTATGCATTGTGGGGAATTGAGGGTAACGGTCCGAGTTTACCTAAGTTTTATTTAATTTAACCTAGTTTTAGGTCTTTATTTTTCTTTTGACTCTCCATCTACTATTACTGTCTTGTAAGAACGTTGAGACCATATAACATGTTGTTACGAATCGTTCGATTTCGTTGTATTGTTATGTTTTTTTTTTTTTTTGCTAATTAATCTTAAATAGTATAGTATAATGTAACATGAGAAGATGTAAGAGATGCATACGAGGCAGCTAGCTAGAAATTAGGGAATTAATCTTAGTTTTTTGCTAATTAATCTTATATTAATTTGTAAGGTTTATTAAATGCTGCCAGGCATGCATCACTTACACTTTTCAATTTCCATGTGTTAAAGATAATAATAAAAAAATGTTTTAATTTCCTATCTATTGTTTGAATGAGTTTTTATATTTTTCATCTGGTGTTTGATATCTGTATTATAATTCAATTAATTTAGATTTGTGTCGTGTAGAACTTTATTATTTTCATCTAACATTTTATATCTGTATTATAGTTCAACTAATTTGAGTTGGATAGGACTTTATTATTTTTGGTTGAATGATTGATTTGCTTTTTGCAGAAAAGTAGAAACGATTGGATATGTTACTATTTCCTTTTTTCACTTTTTTCCTTATATAATGGGAAACCAGTGATAGCAGTTTTAGCTAGTATTTTTTTGTTCTGTACTTTTCAATAGTGTAAATTCATCGTGTGATGTACACTGTTACAAATTTGAATCGTGAAAATAATTTTTTGTGTTTATATCGTGATAGGTAATTTATTAGTGGGGTGATTTTTTCTGAACTCTATATACACATGAATATTTTATGCATCAAACTACTTTTTTGATGGTCAATTATGAAATTTAATCAAAGGTAAATAATTAAATGTTTATCATGAAAAAAATGTACTCTTGTTGGCACTTGTTGACAAATACTATTATCTAGGGATCAATTATTCTGAGATAAGTTATTTTGGGATAAGTGATTTCATCATTTATATGGGACAACTCAGGATACCTTCAACCAAACTCAGGATAAAATACTACTGTATTTTATTTATGAGATTATTATATCTTATACTTCACGCCAAACAACTCGCAAGAGTTTGTTTTATGAAATTATCCTTATTGATTATATTTTCAAAAATTAAGCTTGTCTATTATTATTATTATTATTATATATAATTACTTATAATAAATGTAATATTAGAAAAATAATACGAAATATCTTTAATTGTTAAAATAACAAGTAAAAAAACATTTATTTTCTACTTATATATAAGAGTGAGTTTATGATGGGACATCCCATCATAAACTCCCTATATAATACATGATATAATATTCTACTTATAAATCATTTTTTCTATTATATAATATATATAATATATATTTATTTTCTAAGGGAGTTTATATAATATATAATATAATATAATATAATATAATATATATATAATATAATATAATATAATATATATAATATAATATAATATAATATATAATAATATAATATAATAAATCATTTACAAATGACTTAAAATATTTAATATTTAAAATTCTACCATAAAATAGGTTGACTCTCAAAATTTTATCCGGGTCACATATATTGAGACAGAAAAAATAACATATATCATTTTAAAATTACCAAAAAAGTATTAAAAATAATAATAATTAACAACTTAAAATATGTGGAAGACATTTTAAAAGGGTTAATTTTGTAATTTTATCCATATCACATAAATTAGGAAGTTATTTGAAAGTTACATAAAAATATTATAAATCACAATAATTAATAACTTAAAATTTTTTTTTTAAAAAAAGTGCAAATTTGGATGACTCTTCAAATTTCATTTGTGTCACATAAATTGAGACAACAAAAATAGCATATATTGCGTCCATTTTAATTTATTTGTCTTAATTTTTTTTTATATTTACAAATTGCGTAAAAATACTATAAATCATGATAATTGACAACATAAAATATGTTTTGAAAAAGATACAAAAAATTGCACTGATTCTTGAAGTTAATCTATCGTAAAAATACTATAAATCATGATAATTGACAACATAAAATATTTTTAAAAAATATACATATAAAAAATTTCGATTGATTCTTGAAATTAATCTATCGTTAAAATTTATGTATAAAATACAATAAATCGTGATAATTGACAACTTAAAATATTTATTAAAAATGCACAAAAAAAGAAATTGACTGATTCTTAAAATTAATCTATCAATGTCACATAAAATGAGACAAAAGTAGTAATATGTATTATTTAATGTCAAATTACTGAAAACTACGTAAAATGTATTGTAAATCTTAACAATTAACAACATTTGATTAACTCTTGAAATTTTATCTATGCTACATACATTGAGACAAGTGGAGTAATATATATTAAGTATTTACAAATTACGTAAAAATATTATAAATTACATTATTAACAACTTAAAATATTTTAAAATCATATTAAATTTAAATAACTCACTATATTTTATTTGTGTCACATACATTAGGACAAAAAATAATAGTTATTGGGCCCGTGCGTAAGAGAGTTTATGCCCAAGTATAATATATAATATTCAATGACTCTCCAAATTTCATTTGTGTCACATAAATTGAGACAACAAAAATAACATATATTGGGTCCATTTTAATTTATTGGTCTTATTTTTTAAAAAAAATTATATTTAAAAATTGCGTAAAAATACTATAAATCATGATAATTGACAACATAAAATATGTTTTGAAAAAGATATAAAAAATTCCATTGATTCTGGAAGTTAATCTATCGTAAAAATACTATAAATCATGATAATTGACAACATAAAATATTTCAAAAATAAATACATTTAAAAAAATTCGATTGATTCTTGAAATTAATCTATCGTTAAAAATTATGTATAAAATACAATTAATCGTGATAATTGACAACTTAAAATATTTATTAAAAAAAAGAAAAAAAATTGACTGATTCTTAAAATTAAATCGTGATACACAACATAAAATTGTTCAAAAATGTTGTATGTGGGTAGTCTTATTGTGATTCAAAGAAAGTACAGGTTTGTGATAAAAAAACTTATTCCTTTATCCACGCAAACAATCGCTTCAAAAACTTCGTTATTAGCCCCAAAACATACCATTTATGTTATTGGGCCCATGCATAGCACGGGCAACAAAATCTAGTTTTAATATAAGGATCACTTTATCTTAATTTAGAATGGCAGAAGTGTGGATATTTGTTTAGATTTAAAAGTGGAGACAGAAGTAATTTTCAAAATAACTTTACTACGTAATAGATTGTTTTTGGTCAAGTCAAAATAACTTAAAAATCAATGTTGGGCTATCAATTTGCAACTAATGAAAAAGGATCTGGAAAATAAAAAGGTATATTTAGCGATCATAATTTAATTCGGCCTAATTTAGATATAGATTTATTTATATATATTTTAATAATTTAAAACTTTGTTATATATTTTAATTATTAAAATTTAATGAAATATATTAAGTGATTGTAATATTTAAAAAACAAACACTCAAAGGATAACATCTGTATAAATGACATTCATATTTAAAAATAAATCTATTTAATGACTGAAATTTGAATGATTAAAATTAAGACATGTATTAAGTGTAAATAAAATAAGGTTTAAAACAAAAATATCATGACTTTTTAAAAAGTTTTTTAAAAAAAGGGTTAGACAATGGAAGGGTAATAGGCATTTTAAGGATTTATTAAGGATAATGGAGGGAATTTGATTATTGTATAAAGTTGAGAGGGGAGTTTGATTTTACAAGTAACGTTTGGGGGGATGAAAACGATTTTCACCCTTATATAAATAAATGTTCACTTTTATTAGTTCAGTTTAAAAATCAAACCACTTAGATCATAATTTACTCTTATTAAACTATAGTCTTTTCCTCAATGTATTTTACTCTTTTATTTATTGCTTCTTAATTAGGAAAAAATACATAAATGCATAACTTAAATCATAATTTCTAAAATTTCCTATCATTTAAAAGAATTACAAAATTTCCTCTCAGATACATCTCTATTCTCTCCCGTATACATCTCTTCCATTAAGTAGTGTATTATTTGCCATGCATCATTTAACCAAAGAATATATGTGAGAGCAATGAAAAAATTGAAATTATTATAACTGATTTTTTGTTTTGAAATATGATGTAATTAACACTCAAATATATAAAATTTCTATACTTTATATTGTTAATTAATATATCAAGTTAAACATAAATAAGTAAAAATAAACGGAAGAATTAGTTATTATGACAACTATTAAATGTTGCGGCTCCAAGGTGTAATGACGGGACATTGCTGTAAATTCTCTTATGTTTTGGGTAGAATACTACTTGAAATAGTTGAAGTGATAGGACAATAATTTCGACAGCTGCATTAGAGCTCGATTAATTGGGATTTACGTCGTATAAGACTCTATTTAGAGAAAAATACTATGTATCAAGTATTTTTTCATACTTAAAATTTAGACTCGAAATATATAATTAAAAAAGGGACAATTTATCCACTGCACTACATTCATTAATACGGTGGACAATAAGTTCTGATAGAGCAGCCAATAAGGCAACTTGCACCATCATGGAGCTGAGTATATATAGCCTTTTTCCTACAAATACAGACAATTATGTTTATTTACAGCTGGTTAAGTACTACACTATAGTTTTGTTAGAGTGACTTATGTTTTAACTTAACGAAATTGGAAAGAAAAATGTGTCACGTAAAAAGAGATAAAAAGAATTATATTGATAAAAATATGTTCAAAGTGAAGATTATTTGATCGAACGTGTGATAAATATAGAGAGAGATCATAATCAACTATTGAACTGATCAACACTAGTAAAATTAAAGATTTGTTTGATCATTTCCAAAATCATTACTCAAGTGCGTGTAGAAACTCGGATCGTGACCAAGGTATTAATAGTTGATTGATGCTAATTTATAAAATTAAGAGATAATTTACTACTTAATTTAAAATTTGCCTCTATTACTATTAGCTATAGTTATTTTTCAATATATTTTCAAAAACAATAAATATATTATATTGAAGAGTAATATAGTAGCATATTCATTTTATTTATTTTTTTGTGTCAAAGCAATACTGAATAAGTAAACATGAACAAATAGAGTACTAATTAACTATGTTTAAGTAAAAAATATTACCCTCGCTTGTGTCATATTTATTGAATTGACATAAATATTGATAAATATTTACCTAATTTTTGTAACATCACAAATTTCCAAGTAACAAATCTTGGTTAAATCAAAGAAGGTGAATTATTATTTTTCAGTAATTGTATGTGATGTGTCGGCAAAATTGGTGTTAATGTGTCCCCAAATCTGAGACATATTAAGCAGCTCTTGGACTTGATTACCAACATTCTCTCAAGAATTTAAACTTGATTAGATTTTGTGTTTCAAAAATATTAATTGCTTAATAATAATCTCATAATTTCTTGATATAATATCTTATTGTACCTATCTGCAATTATGTATGATAGCATGTACGATAAAGGACCAAGATTTAGTGCTAGAATAGTTGGATGATGCAAACCAACTTCATTAAACAGGTGTAAATGGCGCGGGGCAGAGCAGGATATGTCGAAGTAGACACTTAACCTTATATACAATTAAACAAGTAGACACACGCGTCTTACATCATGCGTGTATCATGACATGTTGGACGTGTGTGTCTTCTTGTTCAACTTTGTACAAGTTTGAGTGTTTATTTATACACACTCAAAATTGAAGAACGTAAATGTTGGCTAAAAACCAAGTTAAAAGGCACGTTTACGTATTATATCATTTATAAAAACACAACTAACAAAATCCATATACCAATCCATAGACATAAAAAGGAAATAGTCATAAGAACTTATTCAGAAAAGTTCATAAGACTACTAGGTGCAACAAGTAACCAAATAACATGGAACAGCTCTCTGCTACAACCAGCAACAAACAAACAACAAACCCGATATAATCCCACAAGTGAGGTTTGGAGAGGGTAGAATGTACGACAAACCTTACCTGTACCGTTTACCAGCAACAACAAGCAATAGCTGCAATAACAAAAACAAGTACAACACAGTTTTAAACAGAATATGTATGAGCATGTCAACAAGAAAATATATTCAAGGGAGCATAAATGAGTGATAAAATAACATCAGTATTTGCTTAAGATTGTACCTGCAATCAGATTGGAAATGAACTAAAGGTTGCAGCCTTAATCTTTCAATGCTAAGAAAAGATTTTAACGTCAAATTTGTCGCCGTAATCCTCTCTTGTTTGTTTGATAATCCTAGCTGAGCCGGCAACATCTTCACTGCATGATTTTACCTTAATGTATCGCAAACAACTTGGTTCCTGAAAACCATCAGGGATAGCTTCGAGATGTAAACATCCATGCAAAACCAATTTCTCAAGGCGATGGAAGGCATTCTCAGACACTTCCCATTTTGAGAGTTTGAGATTTTCTAGCTCCAAGAGTTTGAGCTTAGAAAACTCTTCATCTCTCACTTCCCATTCACCCATTTCAAAGGCAACTTGTCGCAGTTTAAGTACCTCAAGGTTGACAAGTTTGGCAATGGTTGAAATTGCCTCAGGTGGCAAAGGAAATTTGCATAATGTCAGTTTCTTGAGATTCTCTGGAAAGTTTAATCTTGAAGGACCTACCTCCGAGATACCAACGAAGACCACTTTTAGCGTTTCAAGTTGAGATAATGAGTCTAATACAGGAAACCGATTTTCATTCTTTCCCCAACGCCCTAAATCAGCAAATACACATCTTAACTTCCGAAGATTGGGTGTTCTTCTTAACATCTTTTCCATATTGTTCACCCTGGAGACATATATTGAGGAAAACGTTTTCAAATTGTCCAGCTTTAAGGAATTTTCATCACAGGATTCCTGTGCATCACGCGAAGCAAACAAAGCGCCATCACTAATGCTAACATATCTCAACTTACTCAGCTTCCAAAAAGTATCTGGCAACCATACTTGTTCTCCATTTCCTTTGACTATGAACGTTTGAAGATTCCAAAGATTTTCTATCGATGATGGAATAGAACTCTTAGTAGTTTGAACAGCAAGGTACCTTAGCTGATTAAGTTCAGTGGGAAAAGAATCTACAACAACGACCTCTAAGTCTAACACCCTGAGAAATTTGAAGTTGCCAAAGATGAAATAAGCATCTCTCATTGATGAACATGCACTATCACTAAGCTCCCTGAATAAGATAGAACGAGCATGTGAGCTTGATGGCTTCCACTCAGAAAGATCATCCCGATTAGAACAAAAGGATAAACGGCGGTGTATAGGCCTTTCGGAATAAAAACGCGGAGGATTGGAATCACGATCCCTGGAATCAAGAATATAAGTAGGATAAGGAATAAGAGAAAAAATCAAAACTTAGAGAAACATATAAAGAGGTAATACCTTTTCAGCCACAAAAGGAAATTATCTTCCTTAGCTTTCTCTTTGCAGAAATCGAGCATTAGATCATGCACACGACATGCTTTGATCTTCCCAGTTGATCTCCTCTTAGTTACCATAATGAGGTTTCTTCCAATAAGATCCTTCAAGTAATCTTCTGCCGTATCCTCCAAACACTTGTCCTCATTGTTTTTTATGAATGCCTCAGCAATCCATAAGCTTGTTAATTTTGACACTAAAATTTCCCTGTCCTCTAGAAATGCACCGAAATATAAAAAGCATGATTTCAGTTTGTTAGGTAAATCTTCATAACTTAATTTTACTAAATCCTTTGCGCCATCCTGCACTCTTTCCCCAAAACTTAATTCCATCCGCGTCCAGCATCTTTCTGTCTTGTCAATCTTTGCGAGAAGACCAGCCACTAAAACAATGGAAAGTGGCAGCCCATTACACTTGAATGCAATGTTTTGCCCAACTTCTTTTAGCTCTTCGGGGCACATTTCTTCCCCAAATACCTTTTTTTGTAATAACAACCAACTTTCTGAATCTTTCATACTACGCAAGTGTATGGGTTCAGTGACACATTTAGCATACGTAGCAACTTCTTTAAGTCTGGTCGTCAGAATTATTCTGCTACCTTTTTTGGCCTCAGGAAAGCATAATCTCAAATCGTCCCATGCTTGTACTGCCCACACATCGTCAATGATTAAGAGGTACCTCTTTGGCAATAGAGTTTTTCTTAGTCTATCAGCTAATATATCAGCACCTCTTTTACTAATATCAGTGAGACCAGAATTAGCAGAACTCAAAATGGAAAACAGCAAGTCTTCACGTGTGTATTCTTGTGAAACACGACACTCTGCACAGAAATCAAAATGAGAAACAATGCTGTCATCATTGATGAAACTTCGAGCAAGGGTTGTTTTGCCTGATCCAGCCATACCCACAATGGAAACAACATCCAGTTCTCGTGATCCTCCAACTAGTTGATCTCTTATAGTTTTACAGACATCTGTAAAACCAACCAGTTCTCCGTCGGTAGCTTGGGAGGCACTTGTCATATTTTTTCCCTTGGGTTTGGTCAACTCAGTCTTAATGAGCTCAATCTCCCTTATGATTTCCAAGAGCCACGTCCTAAGAAAAGTAAGAGGTACATCACTAATTGCAAAAGAATCAAGTATGTACTCGACCTCATAAGCCTTATCAATGACTCTTCCAACAAGATTTTGGAGTTCGTGATGCTTGTTATTGCCTTGTTCTGCTACACGCATGATGAAAGGCTCGAAAAAGTTAAGCTCCTCATGGACTACTTCGATTTGATCCTTCACAGAAGCAAGAAAACCAGAATGACCAGACAGGAACTCTTTCAAGCTAACAAGAAGGCAATTGGAGAAGCCCAATTTATCATTCTTAGGCAAATGAGATGTTACCCACTCTCGGATCTTGTGGCAAATCTCTGTTTTGACTGACCGAATCATGCCATCGAGAAGTAGCAATTTTTGGTCCCAATTACCCCGCGAGTAGACAGTAAGTCCAGCATGAATGACCAGCGTCACTAGTCGCTTGAAGAAATCGATCCTCATCTCATCCTGAATGTCGTTAATCAATGGCAACTCTTTGAACAAAACTCTCAAACGGTTGATCTGTTCAGGAAAAGTATACTTTTGATCTGTAGTCCATGAATCCGCTCCTAACTGCATGTGTACGTGCAGAAGGAAATCCATGAATTCATCCGCGGCTTCATCGAGGTACCAGTAGACATGAGTGCTGTTGAATGATGATAACTTTAAAATATATTTCAGGAGCTCGTCATCGCGGACTATCTGGCTACACATCAAGTTATTCTCCATCATATGAGAAAATCTGTCATAACAAGGCAAGTATAAGAA
This sequence comes from Solanum stenotomum, assembly GCF_019186545.1. Classification (NCBI taxonomy): domain Eukaryota; kingdom Viridiplantae; phylum Streptophyta; class Magnoliopsida; order Solanales; family Solanaceae; genus Solanum; species Solanum stenotomum. Next base: position 71,625,635 of record NC_064283.1, on the reverse strand, counting down.
AATTGCTGCACGGGTAGTCACAAATCTAACATGAAGCCAGAAAGTTTGCCAGCAGTTAATTTGTTCTGTTGAAATGCATATTTCTCCCAGAAAGAAGATAAACTTCTTCAGTGCTCTCAACTCCTTTACGAACGATTCCACTTGAGACTGTACATCAGGCAGCCTGACAAGGCGAACAATCAGCAGGTCCTTGAAATACTGTACAACATTGTCTATGTATTCCAGCATATGTTTGTGGGTCAGAGGCATAGTAACAGGAAGTAGACTTTCTTCTGAATCCAAATAATTTATTGGGATAAAGTATTTGAAATGCTCTATCAATCCTAGCACGTAAGAGGGATCAGCATCAAAGTTAGAGCGATACAGATCTTCTGCAAATACCAGGAGACTTCTAATCCGCATTTGAAGGGATCCACTCCACGCACAATGCCTCAAGAGGAGAAATCTACCCAGAAACCATAGCTCTGTCTTAATCAACTTGATTTCCTTCTTTTTGTCATCCGTCAAGTCCTCATGCTCATTTTCTATCGTTTGCAGAATGCTTACCGGATCAGGATCAGGATAAGGATAAGGATCCTCTTCATCTGACATACTTCTGAATTTGCAAATAATTGAAGAGATTAGTGTATTGAACTTATCTTCCAAAATGAACGATTCTTTTAAAAATTTAAACATGTTCATATCTCACAGAAACAATTTCGAATTATCATATTTGAAAAGTTATCAAATAGTCAATAAACAACAGACTTCCATCTTAATCAAGCAAGTATCAACCCTCAAAGCAACGCTCAAACATATTATAACTACTAATTTTCTGAAACCAACTTCAAGCAAGCGCAAATCACACAGCATATATGAATGCCAACAATAACTACATCAAATGCCAATCAAGTACTAACAAAAATTTTATACCAGACTAAACTGATTACATTGACCATGCAGACAACAATAGATCAATTAGTAGCTTACAATGATCCATATAGCAAATAAAAATAGGGCTACTTTCGAATATTGTCTACATTTACCCTCCGTTACACTATATGGCCAAACTTACTCCTACCAGTATACTATCCGGCCAAATTTACCCTACATGTAACAAACTATTGAAAATTACAAACTTCTTTTTCTAAAAGGAGTAAACAAAACCTGCTTGAGACGAGTTTGAATGACGGAAGAGATGTTGAGGAAGTTTATCGGTGAATCGTAACCACAAAGGTTGCAAGACGAAGATCGATTTGGATGCATCCATTTCTCTGGAGAATTGACAGTCTGATGAAGGTGGTGGCAGAGATGGGCGGTGGGACGGTGGTTTGCGGTGGAGGATCGGAGAGAAGAAAAAGGGGAAATTTGAGCTAAGAAATCGTGTTAAAGAAGAAGAGGGGATTTGAAATTTCGCAAATTTTTAGTGCTAAATTTGTGTTCCCGCTAAAAATTAGCTATAGTTATACTTCTTGCAAGAAACTAAATTCTGATCATGAATATCATTAGTTAATAAAAGTGTGTTCTCCGATAGCTTAAGTTTTTAGTGGATGCGCTCCCAATAACTTAGAGTAATCAAATCTCACTGACATCTAAATTAAAAAGAATTTCCACGTAGACGCGCTCCCAGTGGTCTAATATTCAATTAGAATATAGATAATCCAATATAATTAAGTATATTATTTTAATTTTGCTTTTAGTACTAATTATTAGTAATAAACATTGACTAATTATCATAAAACTCCTAGGTAGCTTTAAACATATGCTAATCCATGATTAGAATGAGAAGAAATCATATATCTCATTAACTTTATGATTGATCAACTATTCCTCTTCTTTCATGAATGTGTATATGTTAAACTTGATGTATAGAATTGGGACCTGATTTTGAAGATTCTTTAATTGTAATCTAGAACAACAATAATCAATGCATCTTCTTGTTCACAATTTGGATGAGACAAAATTATTTATAGAAGAAATCACCAAAAAGTATGAAGAGATAAAATAGAAGAATCATGAAGACTTCTTAATTAAAATGAAAAGTCAATGTGACATCGAAAAATTGTATTTGATCGATTCTTGGCCCAAAAGAAAAGTTTTTGAAAAAAAAAATCCAACAGCAAAACAACAAGATATAAAACAAATGAAACAATAGATAATACAAACTACTACCTACTGCTAATGGGATGGGAGGGGTTTGCCTCTCCCACGTACAGTATTGCGACATCACTTCACTATTTACTATTTACTCAAAAAAAATCATTTCATTCTTTCATATCCAAGATCATGTCCAGCAAGCTAGAGTCAAATATGTCATATCCAATCACCTTTCTCTCATTCTTCTTCGATCTATCTCCTCTCCTAACTCTTGTTATAGTCAACCATCCATACCTTCTTACTAGTGCATCCGTGCACCTCTTGTTCATAAATTCCAAACCATTTTAATCCAACCTTCCTCATCTTGTCTACTACGGGGATCACTCCCATCTTATCTCTTATAACTTTGTTTCTAATTGTATTTCTCTTAGTATGTCTACACATTTATCTTAGCATCATATCCTTATCTCACTCTTCTTCTAGACACAAATAATTTTAATTGACCAACATTCTATCTCATACAATAATATCAATCCAATCACTATTTTATAAAATCTATCCTTAGATCTTAACACATTTTTATCACACAATTGTTCAAAGCTCGTTACTTGACTTTTCAAATATTAACATTTGAACTTTGAAGATGCTCTTAGAAATTTAAACATGGAGAAAGAAAGTCAATGATATGCTCTTAAGTAAATGTATATAAACACAAAAAAAAAAAAAAAAAAAAATTGTTCATCAAATCGTAAAGAATAACAGAATTGTTCTAACATTAGGATAAAACAAATATATCATTTGGAAATTAAACTTAATATATAATGAGTAAGCAAAACAATAATATTGACATGATAATGAAAAAAAATCATTGCTAAAATAGTTCTCACCTGGATATGACTATTACCAATTAATTAAACTTAGCTAGCTTCGATGTTTATTTGGTGAAATGAAAATATTGAAAGATTGAAGAAAGTATTTATCACAGATCTAGGCACATTAATTTATGGCAATCATTCATTATTTTAGATGAAATTTTTTTTAAAAAATCATTCATTACAGTGTCCTTTTTTAATCCATTTCTGAGTCGTATTTTTTTAATTATATATATTCACAAGTCCTTTTTTATTTAATTAGGAGTATATAAGCAGCTAGATCCAACGACTTTCATATAAAATTCGTGGCACTTAATTTAAGAAAGTAATTTTAAATTAAAAATATGTAAAATATATTAAAATATATCTTGTGATCTTAGATACGTATTATAGAATGTCAAAATTAAGTCTATGTAAATTAAGGGGGAAAATATTTAAAAATAAATAAATAAAATAAGTCAAATAAATTTAAATAGAAATTAAAAAAATATTTTAATTTTTTTTCTCGATAAGCTAACAACCAGCTGTATTATTGTTAATAAAAACAATTCTTTGAAATCGAATTCAGTGAGTTTAATCAGTCATAACAATTCTTTGAAATTGAATTCTCTTTAGACTATATAGTGTAATATAAAATAAAATAAATGCATACGATTGAAATTTTAGTCAAATTTAATGTGTTTTTGTTACGTATGACTAAGCGTAAGCATATATAAAAATATTTATAATGCAGAAGATTAAATATTTAGCCAATTTTAACATGTGTTTAACCTAACCGAAAAAGTAAAAAGAGGGTTTGTTAGATTTATTATTATTTTGACAATTAATGTTTGGAGTGTGTTCTTTATGATATATTGAATTTAGGCATGATTTATAAAATATGTATTTGGCTTCATTTCACATTTATGCCCTCCAACTTTGTGTGTGCATAAGTAGACACTTAAATTTGTATAAAGTTGAACATATAGATACACATATCCTACGTGTCATCCTACATGACAATTTATGTCTACGTAGTGTCCTACATGTATTATGTCACATAGGACTCATGTATCTACTTATTCAATTTTATACAAGTTTACGTGTCTATTTGTGCACAACCAAAGTTGGAGTTAATGAACACATTTGTCCATTATGCCTTGAATTTTTGTTTTAAATTTTGGCTTATTTAGAGTAGATTTGGGTGTTGAATTGTTGAAATTCTAAAAACAAAAAACACTTTTTTACAAAACAAGTGACACACATGACTGCGATTTAAGGTAATTTTCATATGCACTTTAAATTCAAATTTCAACTTCACTCACATAGAACTTAAATCACAACTTTGTGAGTTTTTGAAACTAAGATTATGTATATATCGATATAAAGTTATGTATGAACTAAGTCATATCTAATAAAGCATAACTTGTTTTGTCTTGTATGTTACGAAAAATGTAAATGTTTGCCTTGCAAGTTCTTAATTTGTTTTTTCGATGTCAAGAACATGTTCGCTAACTCTTTTTTTATCACAGTATCAAAAGGATAAAAATTAAAAACCATTCAAAATAAAAACATTTGTGTGAATAACCCAAAAAATTGAAGCAACAAACATTTAGTGGGCCCCCAAGAAGAAGGCCCATGTGAAAAGAAAGGAAAAAAAGTCATAATCAGCCCATGTGACAATATTGTTATAGCACAGCTTATATTTTCTGATTTTTTGGGAGCCACTTATATCTCCAACTTGTTCCAATATGGTCCAATTTCAATAGTCTAAAAAGATAAATTTGAAGCAAACAAAGAAGAGGACACAAAACATATTCATAAAAACTATACTCCAAAATTTTAGTGTATTTATTCACATCATATTTAAAGAGATATTTTAGATGACACCACAACACAATAGAGCTCACAACATAATAATTACATGGATGGTTTCAAATATATACGATAAAGTAATTAGTTTATAGCAAATACAATCACGTTTTTATTTTTATAACAGATAATCAAAAGTCATAGAAAGTATATGTTCATTATATACTAATTATACAATATGATACACTCAAAAAATTGAACATAACTTATCTATACATAAGTACTATACATTATGACACTGAACATAATTTACCTATATATAAAGCTATATAGGCTGACTATACATAAAGTAAGTATACGTTGACTATTCAATTCCAGCCAACTGAAAATCTCCTTTAAACACTCCAAAATTTTAGATATGAAGTTCGTTCGATATTTTTTATATTTTTATATAAAATTTTCTCGAAACAATTCAATATTTGCGGGACATTAATTTATTTTATTTTTAAAAAAGGCAAAAATAACAAAGAGTAAATTTATTTTTACTAGTTTTCACAATTGTGAAACTTTATTACATATTTGAATAAAATTTCTAACTCATATGAAATCGTATTCCTAATGGACCAAAGGCATCTAGGCAGGTGGAATTTCTTTTTAGTGTGGCTAGAATTATTTTGAGGGTTATTCGTTTTAAAATTATATGTTATATGTTTCTGATACATGATAATTACCAAAAAATGAATTGTAAAATCTTCCGTTATGGAGGATCCGATTCCAATAGGAGTGAGGCAGGGCCATGACATAAGTTTCTATGTACTTCCGTTATGGAGTGTCCGATCCCAATAGGAGCGGTGCAAGGGCCATGACATAATACTTTTTTTTCTTTGAAGTTTCTATGTACTTCCATTATGGAGGGTCCGATCCCAATAGGAGCGAGGCAGGGCCATGGCAGAATACTTTTTTTTCTTCGAAGTTTCTATGTACTTTCGTTAGGGAGGATCCGATCCTAATAGGAGCGGGGCAGGGCCATGATAGAATACTTTTTTTTCTTCGAAGTTTCTATGTACTTCCATTATGGAGGGTCCAATCCCAATAGGAGCGGCCAGCGGGGCAGGACCATGGCATACTACTTTTTTCTTTGAAATTTCTACTTCCGTTATGGAGGGTCCAATTCCAATAGGAGTGGAGCAGGGCCATGACAGGGAGGCCGGATCCACATGAACCAATTGAACCAATTGAATGTTGAAGATGACCCTCATCTTAGTTTTTAAGATATTTTTTTCTAATAATAATAATTAAAAGAACCTTATAATTACGAATTCGTAATTTAAAAACTTTAATTACTAAAATGCCACATTAAAGGAATACCTCAATGCACTAAAATCTCATAAATCATCAAACCATAAGGATTTTACTTAGACCTATGGTACGCAGACTTAGAAATACATTTAAGCATGAATTTGTTTCCACGTCTCGAATTCGTTAAAATTGAACTTATTGCAAAATAAATATTAACTCCGCCAAAAACTAATTTCTTTTTTTACACGAGTAAAAAGAACTTCACATCAAGCTCTTCAAAAAACGGAAATAGTTCCTCCAAAACTATTTAAAAAAAAAAAAAAAAAAAACTCGTGAAATTCATCACTCATCATCACCAAAACACTGATGGTATAAGTCGTTCCGTTTAGTACGAGATCTCTTCACACCTCGCGATACTTACACCTCTCGTTTATCGAAGTTCTGACTGCATCATCATTATTGTTAGCCAGGTAAATTTCACCTTAACGAGAACCAATCGATCACATCCCATACAACGCGCCGTCGCGTGATCTCCACGCGCTCATCGGAAACCATCAATAACGACGACCGGCAAATCGGACAATTAAAATTAAACGTATCTAACCATCCATCAAAACACACCTTATGAAAAACATGCTTACAATCCAATTTCCTCACATTTTCACCATCACCCAACCGGTTCAAGCAAACAACGCAGCTCGAACCAGAAGCTTCGTCTCCTTGATCATCAAATGTATAAGAGAACATCCGATTCAAATTGAGCTGTTCAGCGAGCATAACAACTCCCGCTAAACCTGAACCAACGGCATCGTAAAGCGTATTTTCTTCGATTTGAATCGGATTCATTGGAACACCGACGAACTGGAGAAAAGCGAAGATGATTGAACGGAGATTAGCGATGCAATTAGCGAGAAGAGTTACGAGCAATATAGGAATGGATTCAGTAGAAACATCAGTTAATTGATTTTGTAATCCCATTTTTTCCCCAATGATTTTATGTTTAATGGGTTTTTGACGCTTGAAAGAAGAAAGAGTGTATATATAGGGGGTGGGGGTGGGGTACGGGGTGTAGGGGGTGGGGAATACGTGGGAAGGAAAAGAGATGGACACACAATTAGTTTTCAGTGTCATCGCGTATTTTTGCAATTTTCAACTTTACCTCACCGCCACCATCCTTAATCGGCGGTTTCAGATTTGAGCTTTGGGTATGGAAAAAATCATGTTGGGAGCGTCACCCTCGAATGACCTTGCAGTGCACGATGTGAATTTAATCGAAACTCCAATATGAATTCCAAACTCCAAACATCGAGTGAAAAATAAAAAAAAAATTCAACTTTACATCACTTGAATACTTTTTATATTTTTTTAGTTAAAAAACTTATATATATAAATTAAGTTTAAAAATATCAGGGATGAATCTAGAGGAATAGGGTTTTGGAGAACCAATTCATGGAATTATATTAAGAGATATAAGTATCTTAGGATGGTAATTTGTAACTAAATGGATGGATATTCGGAAACCAATAGATCAAATATCAAGATACAATCATATAGAATAAGGGTAAGATAATTGTTATTGAAAAATTCACAATTTTTTTTTAAAGTTGTTATGTAATAGACGCAAATATGAATAAATGAGAGTCTTCATAGAATAAATTTTGCGAAGAGTTTTTACTAAGGTTTAGAAATAAATAGTGTCTTATTCCTTCATCGAATTTCTATTCATTTACCAACAATACTCTATTACTTTGTGTTATCAAGCTCTTAAGATATGTGATTCACTATTTTGAACAAACATTCAAGAAAAATCAAATGACGTTGTCAACTATTAATACTGGATATTTAAGTCACATTAATAGATGAAGTTACACTAACAAAATCAAGTGTTTTGATTATTTCAATCCACAAATTTTTGAGTCATATTTATAAATCTAACTATATAATTTAAGGGTAAATAATAATAATATTATGCTTTTTGCTTTCGAAATACATTTTCTAAACTTTAATAGCATGATATATATTGAGTAAAAAATCCAAAGGTATATTTAGTCTTGCACCCGAAGGAAGCAATAGCTTGCTAGGATAAAATTAACAAAAGATTGTGGTGTAGTTTATGAAGTTGCTTCTACGTTAATCAAAAGTCTTGAATTCTAGTCTTGTACATAAAAAAAATCTTGATAAAAATATTTTTAAAAATAATATCTTACGAGATATGAATCTAGATTAGTAAAGTCTCCTATCAGACGGAAAGGAAAAAAAAAACATAGCTAGTGGGAGCGTAACGCATGGGGGTGGAGTGGGGGCGGGGGAGCAAGCACAAGTGGGTTGGTTTGAGGAATAGTAGTAGTATTTTTATGAAGAAAGAAAGGGGGTGGCCAAAATAGTTGGAGAATTTCACTAGTATAATCAAAGTGACATGTGGGGGGTGGGTCGCATTTTGGGGGGATAAACATGAGCTTATAACTTTGTCCACTTTATAATGTTGAACATTTTTTTTTCTTTTATTCCCTTTTTAACACCGTTAGAGTCGGGTCAGACCAGTAAATACTTATTCGTTTTTAGTTAATAAATTTGAAATGAAGTTATTTTTGTTAGAAAACGTTCTGTACTTTAAGTTGGAATTTTCAAGCATGTATTTAGATGGCAATATAAATCAAATAAAAATCATCATCAACAACAACAATATACGAGTGAAATCCCACTCAGTGGAGTTCGGGGAAGGAAGAATGTACGCCGACTTGACTATATTATTTCGTAAAGATAAAGAAGTTATTTACAAAAGCCTAAATATCGAATTAAAATTTTTTTTGATAAAAGGAATGAGGTAAATGAAAAAAGTGTGATGTAGGGAAGTTGCTTTAAAATATATTCAATCTTTAAAAGTAGTGCAATTTAGCCTATAATTATATATATTTAACATCAAATAGAGAGATTTAATCTCAAAAATCCCTCACCATGCATATTTCAAATGTAAAACTTAGCTAAATTGAAGAAGAATAGGTGGCTTAGAATTGAAGTTGATATTGTTAAGTTTACATTAGGTCCACTACTTATCATGAATATTCTATTTAAATTTTTATTTCATTATCATCATTATATAGAAAAAGTGAAGAGGTAGGTGGATCAAGGACACTTTTGTCAATGCACACACCATCAAACATTTTCATTAATTAAAAAGGACAATCTTAGTGTAGATTACAATTAAATACTTTTACAACTTGACTATTTTACCCTTCTTCATTCAAAGCTACAACAATGAGTGTTATGCCACAAGTTCTCTCAAGCTTATTCTAACCTTGTCTTTGTTTTCACTTTTGCTTTTCTATGCTTTCTTATGCCCATATGTTTTTCCCTTCCTATTTTCATAATTTTGTTCTGGTGGGCCGCGGGTTGAATTTAATTACGTTTCATTTAATGAAATGTATTGGAAGAAATAATATATATTAATTAGCTTTGTGTATCAGTTATATTTTGTTGATTTACTTTTTCAATCTATGTATAATTAATGCTTACATGAGTTATACATTTTATTGTGTATTAAGGAGCGTATTACAAATAAATGAAAATCTATAGTTATTACTTATTAGTAATGTTAGGAGATTTTAATGCATGCGTTAGCATATGGTTAATGCCCCGATTATCCCTCAAAATCTTTTTTACATATTCTATTGATTCAATTTATTTTTTTGGTTTCTCTCTTGGTGTTTCATACCTGCATTAAAGTTCAATTATTTCGGATTCGTGTCGTGTAGAGCTTCATTCATGAGAAAACATTTTTTGTGAAGGGTTTATTATAACCAAGACTTGAACATGAGACTTTTAATTTTTAAAAAAAGCACAATACGCCGCACCACGTTCGTTGATAGTTTTTTCTTTGTTTTCTTGTTTGTTTGTTTTGTTTGTTTTGTGTTTTTTTTTTTTTTGCAAAAGCTGCAAGAAGCTAACAACCAATTTCTTTAAAGCACCTTGAGGTTCAACTATAAATCGAGAACATGTCACAAATTTGTTTTTCTTTCCGAATAATATTTTTACATATTTTATTTGAAAAAGTATTTAATTATGAAAAATATCAAATTCAACATGAAATATATTTCACATAAATTACTAACTTATTTTAACTTACTTTTCAATTTAAAACTATACAAAATAAATTCAATAATGTTCTACGAAGAAAGAACATACTATTCTTTGTTTCAATTTATTTTCCTTTTAAGTCCGTCCAAAAAATGCCTTTTTTTTGTTTGAGTAATTCTTAAATTTTAACTTTTCATATAATAATATTGTTAAGATCACAAAATTAAAGAATATTTCAATATATTATAAATACTTTTTACTTTAAAGTAATAAAACTCAAAAAAAAATCTTACTTTCTTATACTACGTGTTAATTTTACGTCAGATAAATAAATTAAGACGGAATAAAATGAGTAGTACTTTAGTAATGCCTCATCAAAACACATTGCCAACGTTCGTCCTGTATACTGACAATTCAAACGAAACAAAAAGAAAAGAAAATATCTTAAGAGGAAACCTATATATATTATTCGATATTTGTATTAAAATTTAATTAAATATAATTTATATTTGATTTTTTTTATATTAATGATGAAAAGATATTTTCTAACAAAGACGATTCTATATTTGAAGACTTAAATTTAATATCTCTAATTAAAATTAAAATATTTATCACTTTACCTCAATCGAGAGGAAACCTTGCACAAGAGGGAAGAGGCAAACCGACGTAAATCGCAGAAAAAAATATATTATGTCAGTATTTGTTCCATTAGTGGACATTTATTAGATTTTGTAACAAAGAAAATCTGTTACTTATTTATGATAGGGTACACATATGTAGAGATAGATATACATAAAAACAAAAATTATGTAATAGAAAAGTATAGTTTATATAATTTCTTCAACTTGCATTTTTTTCTGATCCATCGAGAAAAAAAGTTATTATTTTAAATAAAAAGTAGGAGGTAATATTAATTTTGGGTCTAATTAAACCCTTAAAACTAGCTTACGAGATTAAGATTGTCAAGTTCATAAAAGGAGGCGAGAGACTATTTTTCTCATTAACCATCCGTGTGAGGTCTTTTCAATTTATATATTTACTAATTATAAAAGCATAATTCTAATTAATTACTAAAATACTTTTTAGTTTTACTTATGAATTTGAACACATACATTTTAAAATTTATTAAACTATTTATGCTAGAAATGCCTATTACCATAAACCTTAAGTAGCTCACGAAAGAAAGCGTGAAAAGTAAGCATAAATTTTTCCTACACGCACATAAAAAAAATGAGTAATTGAATGATATCTTATTCTGTTTTGTTCCTTCTTCAACAAGATTGAGAGTTTCATGATGTAAACTCCTTAGGTACGATTTTCAGAGTTTACATAAATATCTTATCTTTGTAGAAAGCTGCCGACTTAAGATATTTCCTAATCCAAGTGTGAACTATACTTTTGTATGATGAAACGAATATGTTCATCAAACATCTGACTTACTTCTGCTTAGACGAAAATATGAACAAATAAAAATGGACGATAAAAATTCTTTTAAGTCATCTCAATGATGTTTAACAGCCACGCGTTTCTTCTAATCAGTTTAGCGACTGGAGTTAATATATATTTGACATTACTTTGAAAAAGACCAAATATTTTATAATAAGAATTAATTAGAGACTAATTATTAAATTAATTATAATTAAAACGCGTTGGGCGGTGGATGATTAGGCCCTTATGAAAGCGACCATCTGACTGATAATAAGATTTGCCGCGATCTTCGATTGCAACTTGCAAATTAATACTCATAAATCAATAATTATCTTAATTTCATTTTGTTTTAAAAAAGAATTAATCATTAACTCCCCCTGTATAATATTTTAGTCCGTCTTAAAAATTGAGTAAATTTTGGGAGTAACAAACATAAAAATTATATTAGTGCTTTATAGCTACAGTTTTGCTATTTGCGCTCCATACCAAACATAGTTTGTTATGGACCATTTGATTTGTATAAATCGCAGACATCTGATTTGTATAAAATCGCGGCTTTGTGCCTATGGAAATTGTGTTTGTATATGTATATGTTTGTTGTGTTAGGCTAGAGTGGCGAGCGAGATTAGGAGAGAGAGGAGAGAGGTGAGCGAGAGAGGGCAGAGAGTGGAGAGAGGTGAATTGTATATGTATATCGGTTGGACAATTGTATATATGCAACTATTATGTATGTGTATCAATGATTGTGTTTGTTTATGTTATCTCCTGTATTCAGATTAGCAAATCAGAAATAATAAAAGATGAAAAGAAAAAGAAAAGAACTATCAGAATCCACAGAACCTACTATGTGTCCTTAAGAAATTTAATCTCTTCAAGTACCCGAGTTTGTAGATTAAATCCTCCCAAGATAAAACGGATTAACCATTAAAGAAGTAGCGGTACCTCAAACTTCGATAATTTCAACGAACTCAAAAAGACAGCAACGAGATCACACACACAGTCACGATCAATCGATTTTGTTTTGTAAGAAATGTATGCAGAAGAAGGGAATAATGTAATGCAAAAAATGAGAGAAAGTCTCTCTATTTATCGCCAACAAAGGGTAAAGGTCACAATTTTTTGGAAAAAAGACAACCTTTTAGAAATGTCACAACCTTTTGGAAAAGGCACAACCTTTCAAACTGTCACAACCCTTTAGAAAACACACAACCTTTCATAAAGGTCACAACCCTTTGGCAAAGTCACAACCCTTCATTTCCTATTCACACCTTTAAAACCCAATAGTATGTCTGCATAAAATTTGAATTTGTATACAATTGAATCGAGTTAAAACATTTGTATTTGTATATCAAATCTCTCTCTCGGTTTATACAAACACAAATTGTACATTGTATTTGTATAATTTATGTTTGTATAAAGTGAGGAAGAAAGGCAAAAGAGAACTGGGCATGAGAAGATTTGTAATAGTATAATTATAAGTGTATAGGACAGAGATATATGTATTTGTATTTGTATATACAATCTCTCTCGCTTTATACAAACGCAAACACAATTTATACATTTGTGTTTGTATAAAAGTGAGAGACGCGGAGAAGCGATTTGAGAGTGGTGAGCGAGATTCAGGAGACAGAAGCGAAAATGGCAATGTGTTTGTTACGAATTGAAATTAAATAAAACTGTATCTATATCATTTATTTTGAATTAATAGTTTGCTATAATGCACAATTTTTCCTAAAAAGAAGGTATTATAATTTTTTGCTTAGAAATAATTTTTAAGTTAAACTTCTTCTTTTACCTTTTAATGACATCTACCTTTGAAAATTTAAAATTTATGATCTACCAAGATTTCAAGTTAATATATATAATTATATATAATAATAGTTGAATTTACAGTCATATACTTGGTTATCTTTACGTTTTCTTAAATTGATTTAGTAAAGCAACAAATATTTTTATATTTTCAGATCGAGTAACAAGTTAAAATAGAAAATAATAAGGATTCTAGTCTCCAATTCTGAAGTAGAAAATAAGAAATTAAGATGAATGCAAGAATTATTAATGTAAAAAAGAATTTTAGTTTTAGATCCCACAAAATTTAATTGTGTTTCATTAAGAAATTTAATCCTCTCATTATTGTTCAAAGTTTCAAATTAATTTTTCATTGAATAGAACGACAGAATTTTGGCGAACTCAACAAACAAATCAAATCATATTTGACACTAAGATAATTTTGGCAAAGTCAACAAACAAATCAAATCATATTTGACACTAACATAATTTTGATGAACTCAACAAACAAATTAAATCATATTTAACATTTGCTTTTGTTCAAAAAGTAATACGGAAGAGTATCAAATAATGTAATACAATAGACTTTAACACACAATTTTTGAATTGAAAATTAAAAATATTTACCATCCAATCAACTTCCTCTCGTCTAACTAGCCAGTTATCATTATATAAATTGACAGAATTTTTATATATATATATATATATATATATATATATATATATATTGATTATGATGACAATGAGATGAATAATCATTAAAATGTGCAAGAAAACCGTCACCGTGTGAGAAGATTTGCATATCCACCGACTTCTCACGCTTCATTGCCCAAAAAACCCTCTACTTTAACCCCTCACCCCCCCCCCCCCCCNTAACCCCTCACCCCACCCCAGCCCACCCCCACCAAAAAAAGTTATAATAATATTATTTTAGTTATATTTGATAATCGAAGGGAAAGAAATATATTTAGATTTTTGCGCAATTAATTATAAAATTTAATAGTATAATACATAAACGTATCATTTAGCGCCACTTGATCTAAGTTGATATCCATTAATTTTGAATATCAATAAATAGATACTTAAACTATCATAAAGTCAAACAAGCAGATACATTCATCTTACATGGTTGATCATCTCATATAATTTGTCATGTGAGGCGTGTGCATCTCACACGATCATAGAGTACTTCGTTCTTTTTAACTCTTATTTTTACATTTTTGTTAGTAATTATAAATGTTTATTCCCTTATTAGGATTGATAAGATTAGATCCTTTCAACAATTAACTATTCAAGTTAAAAATTAAATTTAGCTAATGAAAAGCATCAAGGGTACACAATTGTTTTCTTTGATTAATAATTTATTTGACCAAGTTTTTTTTTTTGGGGTCAAAAGTACTTTCATTTTTTTGCTTCTCAAAGTACTAATGTTTAAAAAGTGTGGTGTTTGATCAAATTTTTGAAAGAAAATAAATACTTCCAAAGAATAGAAGAAGTTATTTTCCAAAAAGTATAAAAATTTAATCAACTTCCTTTCATAAAACAATTCTATTTAAAAGCATATTTTTAAAAAAATACACTTATGAATGAACCAAAAGCTAGGCGCCTTCGAGAAATATATATTGTTGTGAGAGTCCTCCATTCAATGATCTTAAGTAGTGGAGCATCAACCCTTAGCCAAAACACAATACTATCACTTTAACTTTTGCTAGAACAATATCGTAAAATTAGGGAGATTTTTTTTATATCTAATTTCATTTTCCAATTGAAAGGAAATATTGCTACTGAAATTACATTGTACATTCAAAATAGTAAAAAAAAACATAATCCAAAACACTTGAAAACTCATCAACATTTATGAAAATTGAATCAATCAATCCTTTATTTTATTTTTTTATAATTATATTAATCTCTCCCTCTATATATAAACTAAAGTATTAAATTGAGGAAATTAGCAATGTCATGCTTGGGATAAGATTATTAAATTAAACATATATCTTTGTTAATTAAGTTCCATTAAGATGAGGAAGTCAAATATAGGTAAGTGGAATAATTGTTCTTCTTCTTGACTATGAAGAAAAATCAACAAAATGTCCCTACCAAAAGGGTCTATCACTTCACCGGCCAAAAGCCTATTTAAAATGACTTGTAAAGCATATAATATAAGATAAAATATAAAGTACTAGAAGACATCACTCCCACTATTATCAATTGAGCGGATAGACAGATATCTATCATCGTTTAAAGAAAGTCAATTAGCACTCATCTAAAAGAAATTATAGTTTCTTATATATGTGTTGAGTCAAATATAGAGTGTACACTCATACTTGTTATGTTTAATATAGAGAAAATGACATAAATAGTCTCTTGACTATAAAAGTAGGTCTAAAATGGTTCCTTAACTATACACTTAACGGATTTAGTCCTTTAACTATTCAAAAACTTATCAGTTTTAGTCTCTTAACTATGCACTTACCGGTTTTAGTCCATTAACTATAAACTTACCGATTTTAGTCCTTTAAGTATTAAAAAACTTATTAGGTTTGGTCTTTGTCCATTTTTTAAATACAAAATAACTTAGGTTTATATTAACCGAATTCTTTGTGAAATTAAATCTTTAACCCACTTTTTAAGTTGTTTCTTTGTCCGTCATTTTTTTCTTCAAACTACTCTTATGAAAAGAACAATAACGTCAATGATTCAAAATAAAATTAACGAGGAAAGAAGATATAAGTCCTGATTTTATTCAATGGAGAGTAAAATTAAGCATATAGTTGTTGTTAATGACTTGAATATGCTAATTAGTGAGGATTTTATTTAATTTACTCAAATTTCTTTACGTAAAATAAAATGAATAGAATAATAAAATTTATCTATTTTTAAAAATTAAAAAATTACAAATCTATCATTTTATAAATTTCAATTTCTGAAAAATTAAACAAATTCCACTCAATGAAGTTGTTGGAGTACAAACTTTGGATTTAACGGGTAATAATTTTTTTCTTTTTATAATAAATGTAATGACCTATTCTCGTCGTTATAGAAAAGCCATCGGGAAAAATTTTTGGGCAAGAAAACTTTTGGGTATTAACTTGGAATTTCCCAACCCAATTCAGATTTGGACGAAATCAGAGTCAGCAAGGTCTGGGAAATATGGTAACAATTAGATGATCTAATTATGATTTTGATCACATGAGTAGATAGCTAAGACGTTAAGGAACCCGTACGACTTTACATAATTAAATTTGGGAGAGTAGAACTCCCGAAACTGATCTTAGCGTGAACGCGTATGTTCTGAGTGTCATGGGATAAATGTGTGTTGTGAAATGGAGGTTTGGAACTCTCAATTCGACTCATTGTTTCCGTGCAAGCCGTTGTGGCGGCATTATTTCCGCCAGGGGCGGGGACGTTGTAGCGGGATGAGGTCCGCTGTGGTGTGACAGTCTCGATTTAACTCGGAAATAAACCCTAAAATTGTTTTATTCTGCAAGTTTTGACTTTGAGAGCAAGGAGACAACCCATGCAAGTTCTTGACCGTTATTATGATTGCTTGTAGACCAAGAACAAGCGAAAAGAATTCGGAAGGGGAAAAATCAAGTTTCTTAGGGGATTCAAGCTTTGTTAGAGGTAGGTGATGGTTGTGATTTCATGTTGTGTGATATATGTTTGTACTTGCTTCATTATAATGCATACATGTATGCGAATGCTGCATTATTGATCACACTAATCATGAATGAGGATGATTGAATAATTGAATGCCACGAATCATGACTTGATTGTATGATTATGAGAATGTACTTGTGATTGTGATTGTGGCATGTTGAATGGAACGAGTGTCACGATCCGACACGCTAACTGGGATATGTTGCCACGTACCGGCATAAACATTGGAGTGGGTGTCACTATTCGACTCACTAACTTGGATCGCGTGCCACGTACCGGTACACTAACCGTTTGGGTATGGATTCCATAAGAGGACCATTGAATTGGGTTCCGTGAGAGGACCATTAAATTGTGTTGTGTATCTACTTGTGATGATTACGTTCATATCTAATGGTGATTGAGGTTGAAAGACTGTTTGTTGCTCTAAAATGATAACCAATGTGTATTATTTAGAACGTGGAATGCTATACTGATCATGAAAAGCTGACTAATATTGTATATGTTTGGTATATGCCTGTTTTATAATGTTGTGGTTAATTGCATGTGTTTCGCTTATTGGGATAGCCGTGTGATCCTACCAGTACACTGTGATTGTGTACTGATACTGCACTTGCTTGTTCTTTGTTGAGTACATGACATCTTCAGGTGACTATTGATAAACCTAAGTTAGGTGACTATTGAGCGTGACCGGATTCAAGGGTGAGCCAATTCTTTCAGGCTGTCTTGGATCTCTCTTATTTAAAGTCCACTCTTTTCAGACTCAGCCTATTTTTTTGAGGTGTTTGTTTAGTTTTGGGGTTGTACCCCTTGTTCTAAAACTTAACGTTAGTCGAGTTTTGGTACAATGACTTTCAGGTTCTAGGGATTGTTTTTCCACATTAGTTTGGTTAGTTATTGTTTAAACCTTTAGAGTTTATGAGAACTCCCTATTTTCCTTTTTTTTAGACATTTAAATCTGCTTCCGTATCTTTAAATGCCTTAGTTTTTGGTTAAGTTGTTTAGCTTGGATTATAGTAATGGTTCTCCCACTGGAGGGTTAGTGTGGGTGCCAATCACGATGGTGTGGGTCGTGACAATAAAGTTTAGCATATTCAAGTCATTAGTACCAATAATATGCTTCATTTTATCCTCTGTTGAATAAAATTATGACTTATATTTTCTTTCCTCGTGAATTTTATTTTAAATCGTTGAGGTTAAGGTTCTTCGCATAATGTTAATTTGAAGAAGAAATAGCGGAGAGAGAGAAACAACAGAAGAAAAAGTTGCTAAATGATTTAATTTCTCGAGGCATGAATTCCGTCAATATAAAGTTATAAACCTAAGCTATTTGTATTAAAAAAATTGACAAAGACCAAACCTGATAAGTTTTTGAATACTTAAAGGACTAAAAACGGTAAGTTTATAGTTAAGGGACTAAAACCGGCAAGTGTATAGTTAAAGGATCAAAACTGTTGCCATTCACCTCTCTCTAGGTTTCTCGCTCCCCAGTCTCTCCCTCGCCTCTCTCACTTTTATACAAACACAAATGTATAAAACGTGTTTGTGTTTATATAAAACGAGAGAAAACTGTATATACAAATATGAATACATATATTTTCGTCATATACTTATAATTATACAAATACAGATTTTCCCCTGCCAGTTCTCTTTTGTCTTTCTCTCTTTCTCGCTTTATACAAACACAGATTATACAAATTACAATATATAATTTGTGTTGTATAAAGCACGCGTGAGAGATAGATATTTGATATACAAACAAATAAAATTGAATTGAGAGGCTGTCAGCGATTTATAAAAACGAGAGACTACCAACGATTTATACAAATGGGCGGCCAGCGAAATTATACAAATCTGAAGCATTGCCAGCGAGTTATACAAACTGAAAGTTTGTTATGAAGCTCAATTATACAAACTATAGCGATTACATACAAATATGATTTTTATGTTTGCTATATGTGAAAGTTTGAACCTTAATGTAAAATTTATGCCAAATTTAACTATTAAGTTATGTCAAACTTATAAGTTATAATTATTTGTATAACTTCATCCCTACCTTTATATAGATCAGAGAAAGATAACTTTTATCTGTTTTATACGGCTGATTATTGCTGTTTTGATGAGAACAATTGCAACAAATAAATAGAACACAGATAGATTGAGATTGATTGCTGCAAACTTGCAATTTTGTTTGCTTTCTGGTCATGACAAAAATTAATAAATGAGTAATTAATCACAAGAAAGGGACATGGTGATTATCACGAGTCTTTTAGTCCTTGTAGATAAATTTTACTTTACGTGAGTTAGTTTAAAATTTAAAATTTAAATATTTGAAAAATATAAGTAACAATACTTTTTAATATTAAATATATGATGTAATGTGATGAAAACAACATATATACTATATATTAAAGTATTAATTAAAGTCCATACAATTCCATGCTATAAAAATAAGATATGACAAATAAAAATGAACAGAAAAAATATGTCTGGACGATGTCCATATTAATATATATATTGGGTACATAGCATATTGCTATGTGCCTATATTTCTAAGAAAGAAAATGGCTTAAAAAGATTGTGCCCCAATTAGCTAGCTTTGTTTTCTTCTATTGCATATTCACACAAAAGTCAATGAACTCATCAACATGTTATAATTAAAAATGACTGTTTGGTATATTAAGTTTTCGTTATATGAGGAACTTGAGGAGAATTTGATAATAAAGATGTATTGTACGTAATTTTATCTTGAAGTTCTGTAAAAGACTTTTTTACATTTCAAATTTATGACCTCCTAAATACATGGCAACAATTTTACTAATTACATCAGATTCTCGTAACTCACGAAAATAAAATTAGTGGTATCAACTGTCAATTTATGCTCAATAGAATTAGCTAGAACATTTCAGGTTGGCAGTTCGACAAATAAAAAATACTTATATTATACTGTCTGCAAATGATGTAGCATGATGACAACTAAGAAAAGAATCATTTCTTCATCCTACATAAACAATAATTCAACAAATTCTACTTTGGTCCATCAGAGATAGATCCAGAGCAAAACTGAAATACAGTTCAAGCGTAAAATTATATTTTTTTCATCTTGTTTTGAAGTAACGGTTAGTTGGAAGGATATTTTTGAGCTATTTGACTAGTTGAAGGATATTTTTAAGCTAGTTGACTAACGGTGAAAACATTTTTGAACAAAAAGCATAACGAAGGGTGAAATTAACCTATTTTAAATAATTTAGAAATATTTTTAACCATTTTTTCGATAAAAAAAAAAAGCTTATCGTAGTGGAGTATTCTCGATAATAGGTACCATTTGCTACCAATTAGCACCATAACCATGGAACATGGTAAAAATTGGCAATGACAATCAATTTGTGACTTTGGGTGCCACTTTTTGGTTATATGGGTTTGTTTGTATAAATCACTACTAGTACATACATTAAATTTTACTAGGCCTTGTCACAATAGGTAATTTTCATGTTTAGCTAAAGACATTTATAATTCATTAATATATACGGAGAAACAATATTAGGAATACACATATTCAGGACAAGGTGGGGTGACTTTTGTGATAGACAAAATGAGGGAAGCACGGATAAGTTAATTCAGACATGTGAAGACGAGAGATGTTAATGTCCTAGTGAGGAGGTGTGAGCGATGACTATGGTAAGCTTCATGAGAGGTATATATAGGTTGAATTAGCGTTGGGGAGAGAAGATTAATTAATTAGGACATGACACATCTTCAGCTTATTTGAGACACAAACTTAGACATAAATTTATGAAGGTCACAAACTGAAGTGGTGAGGTAGTAGGTAGTTAAGTGTTGTCTCGTTATTCAACGAGATATATTTATATTTCTTCTTGTATACTAGTAATAGTAACACCATTATTGTAGTTTATAATCCCTTAATTCTGCTACTACTGATCCCTTAATTCTACTAAAACATGTTATTTACTATGCTTCAGCCACCGTTTTATTTTGTTGTGGTCATAACTATTCATTTCTTTGTATACTTTTAATGTTTTTTCTATTATTTGCAATATATTTATTACTCCATTTTCTCCTTTTAAATTTGTTTTGAGATGTGTTATTTAATCCGATGATCATTTAAACATAAAACTTTATCTTTACGGGATAATGATAAGATAATAACAGAAATTAAAACAAAAAGGAAAGAAATAAAAATACGTGTAATTACCAACTATTTTCAATCTTTTTGATGATTAAAGAGTGAGGTTATTCTCCCTTACTTATACCCAATTACCAAGTAAAATTAGTTAATTAGACAAATATGTCAATACTATTTGATCACACCAAATTACAAAATGACTTTTTAAATCGGTTCTAAATAATTTTTTTTAAAAAACTATTTAATTAGATAAATATTCATTTCATATCTACTAAAGCTCAACATACAATCATTCATATCATATATAATTACATAGTCACTTGCTCTTTCAATTCTTTCTGTCTCTCTCTCTCCTTCTCGCACTCTCATTTTCTCCCTCTTTCCGCTACATAATTAATACTAAATAGTCATCGAAAGATCATTAGTTAAGACATAATCCTTATTTATGTGCATATATATAACTATATTTTCATATATTTTTTTAAGTATATATCTATACACAGATACATTAGATACAACACAAATTTAATGTCATATAGATATATTTTACGCACAAATATATTAGATACATCATAGATAAATTGAATACATCAATGTCCTCTCAAAATCAATATGTAAATATGTAGAGGTACACTGAATACGAGCATAAATACACTAGTGCTGGATACATGAAATTGATATGTGATACATTAGATGAAATTGATATACATAGTACATATTTGATAGTGGATACAAGATGCATGAAATCATAAAACAGATATACATAGAAGTAAAGGGATGAAGGCAGATAAGAGAGAGGAAAGATGTGATATACATTCAGTAGATACAATAGATCTACAGACACATACACTATATCTAGAGGTAAATACAATATATCTAAAGACAACTCAAACAAGTTACATAATTATTAACACTAGAGAAAAATGACAAATATACCCCGAACTATCATAAATGTTATGAAGATACCCCTGTCATACTTAGAATATTGATACCCATGCCGTCCAAAAACTAAAATATATATTCCCTTTATACTAACATACATACATGTGTCATAATCTTATCCACGAACCCGACATTTATAATTTATCGGATCGTCGGATATAATTGCACCACGTGTTCCTATTTAGTCTTTCGTTAGAGTGAAGGACATATATGCTCTAGTTTTTGAACGACAGAAACACCAATATCCCAAAAATATGACGGAGAATATCTACATATTATTTTTCGATAGTTGAGAAATATATTTGTCCTTTTTT
The DNA here is from genome assembly GCF_019186545.1 of Solanum stenotomum. NCBI lineage: Eukaryota > Viridiplantae > Streptophyta > Magnoliopsida > Solanales > Solanaceae > Solanum > Solanum stenotomum. The sequence continues at coordinate 71,603,247 of NC_064283.1, read as the reverse complement.
CCCTTAAACTATCACTCAACTAAAAATTAGAACTCAAAAGAATTTTTTTTTTAGCGCTTATATGTATTCCACATCCTCCCAAAGAGGCTACGTGGGGCCTCTACCGTTTCAACATTTGCTCACGTGCACATCACGTGATTAAGTTTCCTTCCTGAATTTACAAATCATCTTCGAAACTAGCTTCAGTTCCATCCGCCGTCGCCGACCGCCGACTACCGTGAAGGTTTCAACTTCCGACCAACCGCCGACCGCCGGTGCGTAACCTCTTCCGTCGCTGTAAGACGGAACTCCGTTACCTGTTATCCGGAGTGGACTCGAACAGTTTATGAGCCTATATCCTCTCCAATTGTTGACATACAGTTCACATTACAGAAACCTTAAACCTTTCAGCATTCCACCACCGTCGTTAACGATGAAGGACCGGCCGCTGTCATCATGCGGCGCTGTTTACGTTCCTCCACATCAACGCCTCCGTTCAGTAATCACTGTTCCCTCTGCTGTTTCTCCACAGCCTGGCAGCTTTCGTCCTACAGCAATCGATCAAAAACCTAATCCTAACTCTCTCAAGTCCTACGCTTGCCTTCCGCCTCAGCAGCAACCAGTGCGACTGCAACATAAGAGAAGTTCACAATTTGATGAGGTTTCTGAGGAAGGGGGTGATATTGAGCTTACGCCATATCAGGTAGGTGAGACACGTCTATCTGTAGCATTTTGAAGTTTAATCAATGTCAGGGTTATTTGTTTTCCTTTAGGCATGCATTACATAGGTACCCAACTTAAGTGTTTAAATGAACAAAGGATTTCAATTAGATGGCCTGAATGGAGCAGAATGTATAGATAGGATTCATATTATTGGCCTCAATTAGTTTGGAATTGAGGTATGTTGATACTTAATAATACCAAGGTAGGTTGAGCAATTAAGTGCGCGAATTAGTTGGGAAGAATCTTGGGGTCTAAATTCAGTATTCACAATGCTTATAAATGCTGTTTATACAATAAATTTTAAGAACTGTTTCTGCTCGATAAATATAAGTTTTCTTCCTTAATTGGGCTATGTTTGAATTGTTGTATAATGATCCAATTTGGCTTAGGAAATGACTAAATGGGGAAATCTCAATGATGGCCTAGTTTTTACTGAAAAAAGGTGATTGCCTAATTTCATTTAGAACTCAATTATTGCCTAATTTCGATTAAAACTCGATTTCTGAGCAAGTTAACTCAAAATAGTGTGTTGAAGCTTCAATGGTATGTTAAAGTGGATTTGAAACTTACATTTGGGTCATGACTGTATTATGTAAGGTTACTTGAGTAGTTACATAATCTAAGAACGGGAGAATATTGTCATTTGATTTGGTTTATGGGTGATATACTGACACTTTAATCTACAATTCTGTGGACATCGCATCTTTGTGTTGTCTTGAATCCTTGACTTCGTTCTTTGTTTTTAACACGACTCATGTATTTTAATAAGTTAGATAACCAAATCCACATATCTGAATATTGAGTTTTAGATCAATGATGTGACCCTATGCGAGTAAAAATGTAATCAAGGATCATATGTGTTTAAGCACTGAACTGCATTGGAAAGCATCACATGCATATTAACTTGAGTTAGGCATGGTTGTTTTCTTTTGCCTTGGACCTTTGATGTTCAGGCATGGTGGGAAGGCCCAAAATAGGCCCTCATCTTTGGGTTAAGACTCAAAGTCATCCTTGAGTTTTCACATTGAGCACTAATAGTCCCTCATGTTTACAGTATTGGTGCACTTTTGGTCCTTCCCTAAACTTTTGCCTATTTTTTAACATTAATTTTGTTCATAATTTTATGTAAGGAATGTTCCATCGTCTTTTTATATATTTAATAGAAATAATAACTCTATGTGAGAGAAGATGAGAAGAAGAACACATTGTTCTGTTCAGTAGAAATATTACTGCAGCTAAACTAAGAACATTTTAACATATAACATTGCAAGAAAAGAAAAATTTGTACTATTGCACGTGAAATCGTTGTGATGAACCTCTCGACTTTACCTGCAATATGATTTTTACTAAACAAAACAAGGTGTTTTTCTTCTCACAATCTTTCACATGGAGACATTATTTCTATTAAATATATAAAACGATGATTAAACATTTCATACATAAATTATGAATAAAATCAATGTTAAAAACTAGGCAAAATTTTGAAGGAGGACCAAAAGTGCACCAATATTGCAAACATGAGGGACTATTAATGCTCCATGTGAAAACTCAAGGATGACTTTGAGTCTTAATCCAAAGATGAGGGACTCTTTTGGGCCTTTTCTCTTCAGGCATGTAGCAAGATATGCATAACAAGAAAGCCTGATTAAGATTTCTGAACTACAGTAATTAATATAATGAATAATAAAGTTGTAGGTGCTGGCAATGGGAACTTTTTTTTTTTAATTTCAAAAAAAAGTTGTCATTGCCAGCACCTACAACTCTGTTTCATTAAATAATTGGTGTACAATGCGGTTATCAGTTGACTTGAATTTAATAGTAAGTATTATCAACAAAATAGACAAATTAAATTCAGTCCATCCCTTTTCCTCACTCTCTTCTGAGCTTTTCTTTTTGGCTCAATGAATTTTCTGCACTAGTATGGGTCTTCATCTTTTTTCTTCTTGGACCTTTTAACTCTTCTCATTTCTTTTTCAAGTTTTCTATAAAAAAATAGATTATATAGTAACTCTTTCATATACAGGAAAAATATAATCCCATTCTTCATGTGTAATTAGATACTATCTTTATCCTATCCTATCTAGTGTTATTGAACATGGATTAAGTGCTTATTGTTGTTAGACTTCGTGATATGCTCTTAAGTTACTTGTCCTGAAACATGCCTAATTATCAAGTAATATGCTGATCAGTGGTTGCACTAGTGTTTTTTCTAGAGTTATTAGATTGTTTTAATGCTGGAGTTATATTCTTATCCAGAAATATGTAGTTCACAGCAATTAACTGAAAAATTTAAAATGTTACACTCAAGGGTGTGTCCTAGTGGTCAAGGAAGTGGATTGAGAACCATGAGAAGGTTCAAATCCCAGTAGAGGCAAAACACTAGGTGATTTCTTTTGGTTTGTCCTAGCCTTGTTGGATAAAGTTACCAAGTACCTGTGCCAGTGTGCTAGTGGGAAGTAGCAGATACTCGTAGAATTAGTCGAGGTGCGAACAACCTAGTCCGGACACCATGGCTATAAAAATAATAATTGAAAAATGCTACAACTTGTTTAAACATAAATATGACATTAGTTTGCACCTCTCCGGTAAGTTGCATCTGAACAAGAGTGTTCTTGTGGCCCTAATATTATATGCGTCAACTTAACTACAGTACACATTTATGTTGTCAGCATTTCTCTGTTGCTGAAATGATGGAATCACTGATCTGGACATATGGTGAATGAATCAACATACACTTGGATGAGAGGCACACATGGTGGAGACTTGAACTTGACCATTAATCTGAAGGAATCAACCTTAACCCATAGGTCACTGACATCTTTTCTATTTGGAGCATTCCTGACATGGATGGGTTTTTTACTAAGTTGCATGGGATCTTCACTTTCGATGCTGCACTCGTGTCGGATTCTCCAAAAATACACTACTTTTGGTGAATCTGACACGCACTCCTTGACATTTTTGAAGAGTCCGAGCAACATAGTTTTTTTAGACTTTCTATTTTGATCTGATGATGAGGTTTTATACATGTCAGTGAATGTTTGCTTTGTCATGGAAAATAACTGCTCATGTCCAGCTACTTTCAATTGCATATACAATCTTATCCATGTTATGGCTTGCATGCATTTACAGCTAATTCTTCCCGTCTGCATGTATCACAAATATAAGCCACCTGACTGTCCTATAACATTAAATGGATTCCAGGGTGCTGTCACATCTGATAACGCTGAAACATGGAAATGGAAGCTCACTGCTCTGCTACACAACAATGATATACAAGAGGTGCTCTCAAGGGAGAAAAAAGATAGGCGTGATTATGAGCAAATAGCAGCTTTAGCAAGCAAAATGGGTTTATATAGGTATCTTTGATTTGGAAGTGTCTTGTTTCTGCCCTTGTTTTGGTACAGAACATTAATATGCTACCATCCTTTGCAGCAACCTATATTCAAAAGTAGTTGTTGTCAGCAAGCTTCCATTACCTAACTACAGGTTTGATTTGGATGATAAGCGTCCTCAGAGAGAGGTATGTTCTTGACCTGTTAGATATTTTTATTCAGTTATTTAAATTTTGACTCAACGCCAATGTTTCCACTTCTATTTTTTTTAATTTAATTGTCTTAGTCTGGATTTACATTCCTGTTGCTTCCTACTTGATCAGGCTTTTCTTGTTTTAATTCATGCCTGGTTCCTGTATTCCCTCTTCTACCTCTCTTTCCTGTCCTTTATCTCATTAATGATGATAAAGACTGCGACCTTTAAACAATTGTCAGGTGATCCTGCCTCCGGGTTTACCTAGACGAGTAGATGTTTTTCTTGGAGAATACTTGTCTCGTAAGCCAAGGAGCACAGATGTACTTTCACGATCAAGCAGTAATGGCAGTGTGGCTACTGATGAGGGTCTATTTGAGCAGTCAGAGGCACTCCCTCAAAGTAAGGCTTCCATGAAGAAAATCAATTGGGAAAGGAGTATGCAAATGCAGACAGAGCAGCAAACTTGGCAGGTTCAATCACCTCAAATTTTAAAGCACACTGACATCTGTAAAAATTAAGAATTATCTCCCTCTGCCAACCTTGTCTTCAGTTCAAGTAAGATGCTTAGTTTTCTTGGTCTACTTTCTATAGGTCAGACATGATAATCAAAGTTTTTGCTGCCTGAAACCTCATCATGGAGTGAGAATTAAATGCTGTAATGATACATGCTTCTTAATTTTTCCGGAGTCTGGACTAAGCAATGAAAATGGGTGTTGAGATTAGAGGAAATGAGAATAAAATTACACTAGCTAATCTGTCAAAAAGTTTATAGATACACCATGTAGTATATTTTTCTTGTTAACATAGTAAGACACTAGGAGCAGAAGTTGAGGGGCCAGGAGATACACACAATCTATTGCAGGGCAAAATGTTTTATCTTCTAATGCTTCCTTAAGAAGGTGCAATTGAATCTACTGTTGCTGGGGCAGCCCTTAAAATATCGACGACATAATAGCTAGTAGTTGTTTTTTTCCCGCACATCTTTGTTGGAAAATAATAATTATCTTTTCTCTAACTTCTCTAGAAAGGAAAAACATGTTGTTCACTTGCTGTTTTCCTCTAACCTGCGTATGGTGAGAGATAGGAGATCTGTGAACTTAATTGTGGTGCCAAAACAACTCTTATAAAGTGATCTGTGGTATGCATGTATAAGATAAGGACGCAACATACTCAAGTGAAAAGTTATAACTGTTGTTTATTTGGAAACAATTTTTGTGTTTATTCCCAAAGGATTATACATAACATTCCCAGTTAGTTGAGACAATAGTAACAGTTATAGGATATAACACATCATGACCTTGATTTTGCCTTCATCCTTTTTCTCCAAAATGCCCTTACTTTTCCTAAGTAGGTATCCTCTCATTCTTTCTCCACTGGTTCTCTTTTCTTTTCTTGAGTATTGCGGGTCTCACACTACGTTATTTTAGACTGTACTTCAGTTTTTTTGGTTTTACCAGAAATATTTGGGCATTCAGATAAGAAGAATTTTAGTCATCTTTGATTTTTGGTGAATTTGATGTCTAGATAGGAAAAATATTGATCATAATTGAGTTCTGAAGAATCTGATTCATGGACCTATCTAAAATCATTGAGGGCTCTGGTTTTAGTTGATAGAAGTGATAAACTTCTGGGTTAGGTTCTCAAATTAGGAGGTGTTAAGACACGAAGATTTGTTCCTCTCCTTCTAGGCTAGCTACTTCGTTCCTCAGCAAAGTGTCCACTTCTTTATCGACAGATTTCATTCTATTTGTTGAAGTTGGTGGAAAATTTGACATAAATGTTTGTGCTAGCTGGAGTTTGCACGTCGTGAAATGCTTTTGTTCATATAAAAGCTTAGTATTTATAGAGAAACTAAGAACAAATCCAAGAGAGGTCCTTGTTCATGACAAGAAGCAAAAAGCCCCCTATGTCTTCTACGGAATTGCATAAACAAAGGTGCAATTTCTCTAGTATTAAGTGATTTTTTAGGCAAACCTATTTTACCTGTATTCATAGGAAAAGAATATCTTCAAATCTAATATATGTCTGACTACTTTAGCTACCACTACCTGAAAAATTTTCAGAAACGAATTTCTGAAAATCGGTGTATAAACCCAGTATCAACTGTTTGTAGGGAGAATGGTATGTGTTAGAGTGAGTAAACAGTCTGCTGTGACTTTGTTCCTTTGATCCTTTGATCCTTTCACATAGACCTTTCTGCACTCTAGCTCTATGCGGTTTCTATTTTCTCCACAGTTTGTAGCTTTTTATAGATTTTTGTTTTTGAGTTTGTTCTGTTTGTTTAATATAATGTTGTAAAAGTTTATCAGTATATATTTTTTTTGTTCCCTGTGGAAGATCGATTCATGGAATATCATTCTTGTTTGTTACAGGAATCACCTGAGGGTAGGAAGATGCTGGAATTTCGTAGTAGTCTACCTGCGTATAAGGAAAAAGACGCAATATTAAGTGCCATTTCACAGAACCAGGTATGTCAGATCTTGAGAAATCTGTCTTCGCCACTTGGCCCATCATTGCTATATTAGAGCAGTGCCATGTGCATTTTATGTCACTGGTAAAGGAGAAAAAGAAGAAAGGGAGAGCTTCTTTTGATTTGTTGTTTTTATGATACATTTGGGTAAGATCATAAAATATGTGGTTGTGAAACTATCAGCAAACTCTAGAAGAAAAATAAAGCCTTTCTTATATTTTGAACAATTAACATTCATTTTGGGTTGTTGGTGGGCAAGCAAGACATCCCATGATTAGAATCCATTGATAAGGAACTGGATAAATTCGCCCAGTCATCGTTGATTTTTTATCCAGTTTCTTATCAGACACCAAATGAACCTTTACAAATCTTGCCATGTGAGATATCTAACAAAGCATTCACATATAGTGGAAGAACCAAAATTCTTTTTGTTGGTCAAGCATAAAGCAGATGAGGGGCGAAATAAAAGGATTCTGTTTTGAAATATGTTACAGCATTGTAAATTTCTTCTTCTTGCTTGGGATTTAGGGGTGTGGCTTAAGCAAAGAAGTGCAAATGAAAAGATTTTAAGCATACGGATTGAATATGATAGCAAACTGCAGTTCTTGGAGACTCCTTTTTTTTTTTAAACTGCAGTTCTTGGAGCCCTTTGAAGCTCTATTAAATTCGTCTAGTATTCTGGTACGCCATTTTCTAACCATTACTGGGTCTTAGCTTTGTCTGCGAATGACCTCTCTGCGATTTGAAGAGTGTTGATGCCCGCTCTTAGCTTGGTGGTTTTTTGTTTTTCTAATTTTATTTAGGGAACTAGTATAGGTCAAAATGGAATGTGTAAAAGAAAACATGCAGTAGCTAAATTCCTTGGGAAAGGCTTGATCTTTTTAAAACTTCTCATGATGATTCTGATATTAGGATAAGCTTTTCCGTGTGAACAGGTGGTTATTGTCTCTGGTGAAACTGGCTGTGGGAAGACCACACAGATTCCGCAATTTATTTTAGAGTCTGAAATTGAGTCTATTCGTGGAGACATGTGCAGTATCATATGTACACAGCCAAGAAGAATATCTGTTATGGCAGTATCTGAAAGAGTTGCTGCGGAGAGAGGGGAGTTGTTGGGTGAAACAGTGAGTTTCTGTACTAGAAAATAAAATGGCATACATTCCATCACGCATGACTTAAGTTTGGAATAAGTATTCTGTCTTCTTTGATGTCTTTGCAGGTTGGATATAAAGTTAGGCTAGAAGGTGTTAAAGGAAGGGACACTCACCTCCTCTTCTGTACAACTGGTATCTTGTTGAGAAGGCTACTGGTTGATAGAAATCTGAAGGGAATCACACATGTAATTGTGGACGAGATTCATGAACGTGGAATGAACGAAGGTATATTGTTGTCTTTAAAGAGATTGTGGAGTTCATGGAATCTACTTTCTAACAATTGAGCATGTATTATACCAGACTTTCTGCTAATAGTTCTGAAGGATTTACTCCCACGTCGGCCAGAATTAAGGTTGATCTTGATGAGTGCCACCTTAGATGCAAAGCTTTTCTCTTCATACTTTGATGGGGCTCCACTAGTCCACATTCCGGTGAGTAAGCTCGTTGACTAATTGTGTTTTCAATTGATGTTCGACATTAATTTATGGCAATGGTCCTATTCCTCTTCCTCTTGTTCTGTACTACCTGAATCCCAATTTATTGATAAGACATAGTTTGACTGCACAGAAAATTTCTCATGTATGTTCTTTTGGTAGTAGAAGAAGAAAACATTAACGAAGTTGTAATATAAAAAATTAAATTTGAATAATGTGATGTTGTCAGAAAAATAGTGTAGTGAGGTGTTTTCTCTTTGTAGAAATCTTTATATCTGATATTTGCTAGTTCCTTTTATATATATTGTTTGTTGGTTTTCTCTTTTTTATCAATTAAACAACGTGTATCATATGTTAATTATTAAAACTTCTCTATATGGAAATTTTAATCTGTGTTTTAACACTATTTGTTTGAAACCTAAAATATAAGTTAAAGGACAATAAGCTAAGTAGTCATTTGAAATTAAAATATCTTCTGCACATTAATGCTATTTTGGTTACATGTTATATCAATTCAAAATGATGTGATTTTATATAAAGCTACAAAGATGAACAATTAAGCCAGTTTAGATATTACATTTGAATACCACTTCTATTTTAAGAGGTATAATACAGACGTATGGTTATTATGCTTCAATCAGGTTATTCTATTCCACCTATTAGAAGAAAAAAAGAACTTAAATAAAAATACTTAATAGCATGGCGATACATTTATGCGAACTTCTACCCCGAGCTCATGTAATAAAACCATATATAATTAAGTGAAGTCTAATCCACAAATTATTTGATCTATAAGATTTTAACCATTGTATTCAGGAGATTTTAACATTATATATTGGCTGAGATGTTTGGCTCTGGCCTTTGTTTGACACAAGATTTCAGAATGAAAGAGAACGTCTAAAGTCCGACTATTTCAAGACAGAATTTTATATTTGAATTTGTCATGTTATAGTTACTTATTTATTCACCGATATTCTTTAATTAATTCCATGAGACAATCTATTTTAGCAAAAAGAAAATAAGAGTGTCGACAATTAAAAATGCATCAGACATGAGAACTCTTTCAAAAAGTTACTTAAACTGCATTAAGCTGGAGCAAACCATTTACTCAACCATATCTGATGACATAGCTTCTATATGGTTCAATTTTTTTTTCTTTCAAATTTCAACAAAAGTATTAAAAACACAGATAAATTTTGTTCCTCCCAACATGTATTTTTCATATCTCATTGTATCACTGGATAGTCAATATCCCATATGTGTATTTTGTCTTTATATATTACAGATGAATACCACCAAGTTCCATGAACCCATTTAGTTAATAAACAGAGGTTCCAACATAGAGTCATTTAGAGAAAGCATTAGGCATGTATGAGTATAAAATAAAAAGCAAATTATGTCAATATACACATTAAAAAAAAAATTAGGGATAATTTCAGAAAACTCCCCAAAGTTTAGCCTTATAACACTCACTTCCCTTGGGGTTTTGAATATTACATTTACCTCCTGTTTTAAATTTTTGTAACCAAACTTGTTTAAATGATAATCTTTCAATAACATTCCAAAAATACCCTTTTGTGACATTGATTTTTTCATACTCCTACTAGATTGATGACCCGAACAATATTTCGTTCAAAAAAGCAAGACCCTTGGCTGAAGAAAAACAGTCTAAAAAACAAGAAACAATGGAAGTATAAGAAATAACACATAGTAACAGAACAGTACTACAACAATATAGTTTGAACCTTATCCAAAAGAAATAATCTAGAATGATTACCTGCATGAAGGATTTTGACAATATCAGTTGAGATTGGGATTCGATCAGCATCTTATTTAGCGGAACTTATTAAATTTAGAGAAAATCACAGACCTTCCAAGTGGCTGAAAGGAATAGGAGTGAAATTTTCCCATTCAGGTTGTGGATTTTCCTAATGGAGTATGTGAAATGTGCGATGTAGTTCATTTCTTCTCTTATTGGGTAGAGCATTGGTGTTTAACATCATACCTGTTTGCTGTTTCTTGGTTAAGACACTAAACAGTGAATCCACATTCATCCCTTTTTTTCCTGGATACAATTTAATCCATACTTACATTGCTTCCATATTATTTTTGAAAAGTTTTTCCATGGTCTTTATTAGGGATTTACATATCCAGTTCGCACTCATTTCCTGGAAAATATTCTGGAGATGTCGGGGTACAGGTTGACGCCAGACAATCAGATCGATGATTATGGGCAGGAGAGAACGTGGAAAATGAATAAACAAGCTCCAAGAAAAAGGAAGAGCCAGATTGCTTCTGCTGTTGAGGTTTCTACTTTTAAAAGCAACTTGCACAATTTTCATTTGCTACAACTCCTCTGCTAATATTTTATTTGTCGTCAGGACACCCTCAGAGCTGCTGATTTCCAAGAATTTAGCCCTGAGACACAGGAGTCTTTGTCTTGTTGGAATCCTGATTGTATAGGCTTCAATTTTATAGAATATATTCTTTGCCATATTTGTGAAAATGAAAGGCCCGGTGCTGTTTTAGTTTTTATGACTGGTTGGGATGACATAAGTTCTCTGAAGGATAAGCTACAGTCTCATCCTATCTTGGGGAATACAAGCCGTGTTTTATTGCTGGCATGCCATGGTTCTATGGCTAGTTCAGAGCAGGTGAAGAAATTTGCATTTATGCTTTTACCTTGCATTTGCCTTACATGTAAACTATATTTTTGATACAAGCTATTCTCAAGGATATATCATCTGTTACTAATCTAAAATTTCAGTACAAGCATTACTAGTATATTTTCTGTTCTCCTTGTATGTTTGGTCATCAGAATAGCTGTTCTGCCTATTATCTGGTGACTTGCACTTTGTGTTTTTCTTACCATTTGACTTGTTAGATTGAGCAGGTTTTATAATTTACAAATTTCTACTTGGTAGAAATAAAAAAGGAGTTCACGATCTTAATTGTCCAGTTTATTATCTAAGCTCTTGTGCTTCTTATTCATTTAGTCGTTTTGCTTATATGTAGAGGTTAATATTTGACAAGCCTGAAGATGGAGTAAGGAAGATTGTGTTAGCTACAAATATTGCTGAGACCAGTATCACGATTGATGATGTAGTGTTTGTTATTGACTGTGGCAAGGCAAAAGAGACGTCATATGATGCACTTAATAATACTCCTCGTTTGCTTCCTTCTTGGATTTCAAAGGTTTCAGCTCGCCAAGTAAGACCCTTTGCTGGTCCTTTCTGAATCTGATTGGAAGATACGTTTATAGATGTCCTTATCATAAATTGTGTAATGTGATGGTTAGAACTTTTGTGATGATTGTCTTTTCCCTGGTTTAGTGTAACAGTGTGGGAGGGGAAGGGGAAGGGTGCCCATGGGATTGAGAAGGAAGACTTAATAGCCGCGAATAGAGAGATTAACTTGCTGAGAAATAATGATACCCGTGTAACCCTTCAATTCTTTCAATAATCTATTGACTTGTGATTATGACAATGCATCACCTGATGCGTTGTATATCTACTAACTATAGAAATTCATATGAATATTACATTTCTGAATCTTCACACTTGAGCCTTTTCTTCGATGAATAGGCTGTGCTTTGAAGCACATTTCAATTTGGAGTTCAGACTTGACCAGTACTTCCAGAACCTTAGGTTTCATTTCTGGAAGTTCTTCGATTCAAGGGTCTGATAATTTTTTACTTGTGCCACAATCACTGTATGGAGATCTCCTTGCTGGATCTCTACCCAAGTCGTTAATACTTCTTAGTTTTATATGAACTCCTGCTTGTCTAATAAGTAAATCTTCATAGTTTATCTTTGGTAATAGCCCTTTTAAGAATGAGTTATGTGATGCTTATAAAAGACGCATGTTTCTTCAACTTAAGGTAGAGAAAAATGTTGCACCCAGAAGTGGGGTCTAGTGATCAATGAAGTGAGAGGAGAACGAGAACAATAGGATCTCAGGTCCATATCCAGTAGAGGAAAATAACACTAGGTACCTGTGCTGGTGGGAGATAGCAGGTAATCGGTGGAATAGTCGAAGTTCACCCAAGCTGGCCCGACACCACAAACATAAAAAAGGGTGGAGAAAATGTTTTCGAGTATAATGGTTCTCAGTGAAGCTTTTTCTCCCTTGGTGTATTATGCACCTTAATTCATGGTATTCTTGATTGCATTGTTAGGTTATACTTCTTCTTTTGCTTGTCTAATTTACTATTTACATTTATTCACAAAGCTGCCAAATTGGAACAGCCTTCTTTGTACTTCTTTCCCTGCTTTTGTGGTCCAAATCATCATCCATATGTCAGTTAATATATGTAACGGACTGCAAAATTTCATGAGGTTGAGTGACTATTTTTTTCTTATCTGTTGAATGTGAATATTCAAGGAAGACCTCTGCACTTGTTCTATGCTTTTTTCCTTGGCAATCATTTTGGTACTGAATCCTGCCAAATACAGCTACTGCAAATAAGATAGAAGCTGAAGAATGTTTTGATCTATAGGCTAACAAATCCCCCAAGTTACGCGCTCCAGCTGTCCTATAATTTATGTCTGTTTTGAATTGGATGATGAAGTTGAAAAAAAGGTTATCAGTAGGAAGGCTGAAAAAATTGGTTTTGGTAAGTATTCAAATGGGAAAGCACCATTGAGTTGCTTTTTAATTTTAAAAGAAACAAGAAGTGGCCCCCAAGGCCTAGCTCAAGTGGCAAAAGGTGGAGGATTTGTGGCTTAGGTCACAGGTTCAAGCCACACACCATGCAAAGCGAAGCCCGGTATTTAAGTGGAGAAGGGTAGAGGGGCGGGCCCATTATTCACCGAGTTTAGAAGGCTGTGATTGGTTCATAGGGCGGGTCACAGACGGATTTCTCGGTTATCAAAAAAAAAAAAAAGAAACAAGAAGTGATTTCATTTCATTTGTTGGGTGATCTTTTGCTCTCACGTTCGAGTGTTTGCTCGTCATTAGGCTCGTGAAGACCAATTGCAAGTCTGGCTAAATATTATTTTTGGACAAGAACTCTGGATATAAAATATTTAGTAGAAGTTACTCGCCAAGAAAGTGTTATCATTTTCTGGACATCCAGTAAGGTTAAGTAGGCTTTTAATGTTTTTGATAAAGAAGGCTAAGTGGACATTATCTTATCAAAAAAAAAAAAAGGCGAAGTGGTCATTATAATTTGGTACAGAGGGTGTCATTGATACATTTGTCCAAGTAACTAGCACTACAAAGGTTTGTCAGAGACTGAACTCATCAGATTTTTTTTCTGCCAAAGACCAAAAAACAACATTATGTACAATAATATAGTTGTACCTTGTCTTTGCACGTAATTGTAGCCTTCGTTAAATTTCTTTGCTGAACAGATAAGTATTGTTGATGTCAAAAACCAGCTCTACAAAGGACTCTATAAACTAGCCTTCATTGATCTTCTTATGTGAAACAAGTTGTTATTACTATTAATGTCAAGACCCAAGAGTTCCTGGTCCAAGCAAAGATAAGTCCTTGGACCTGTGGTTGCAAAAGGTTTTGGGTTTGACTTTGAATGCAAAAGAGAAAGGAAATTGCTTAGAAAATTAGGTTCTTATAACTTATGAAAACACACTCACCACAACTGACACACAGATAACAAGGCTCAAAGCTCCGGCATTGGTAGTAATGGCTGACTGGTATAATGATGAGATGTAAAATATGAGAAAGGGGAATTATTTCACTTCTTTTTCTCTCAAGTTTTTGTTGCTAATGACAAGTTTTCACCTTGTTGGTACTTTCTGTTTCTTTAGTAGGAAGTTCTCCCTTTTCATGCTAATAATCTTTTGGTTACTACCGACAATTTTTAACTGTATGGTGTTTGTTTACTCATGAAACTGATAGAGAAGGGGACGAGCTGGACGTGTTCAGCCAGGAGAATGCTATCATCTTTATCCCAGATGTGTCTATGATGCTTTTGCAGATTATCAATTACCAGAAATTCTGAGGACTCCTTTGCAATCCCTTTGTTTGCAAATTAAAAGTTTAAAACTCGGTAGCATTTCTGAGTTCCTCACGAGGGCTTTGCAATCTCCTGAGTTATTAGCGGTAATGCTCTGTCAGATTTATTGTTCTTACTTGTGTGGTAATGAATATGTTAGCAATTTTCTTATTCGGTAGTACAGTTTACTGGCCTCTGATATATGTTCAGACCATCTTGTGATCGGTACAAGTTCCCCCTTTGCTTGTTGCTTCAGTGAAGTGATCTTTTGTTTTGCTGATAGGTTCAAAATGCTGTTGAGTATCTGAAAATCATTGGGGCTTTAGATGAGAATGAAAATTTGACTGTTCTAGGTACGAAACTGAATTTTAACTGTATTCAAGTCTAACCTTGTAGTCTGATTTTTCTCTGCCTTTGTTGTGGTTGAATGACAGGACGTTACTTAACAATGCTTCCAATGGAGCCTAAACTGGGGAAAATGCTTATACTTGGAGCAACTTTGAATTGTTTGGACCCGATATTAACTATTGTTGCTGGTCTTGGTGTCCGAGATCCCTTCTTGACACCACTTGACAAGAAAGATGTAAGTTGAGCCTTCCGTGTTGCTGTTGTCATTATTTGCTTCATCTCCATTAGTTGGATCAAACATAACTTTCTTTGAGAGACCAGTTATGGTTTTGAGACATGCTAGCTTTTGTTTTCAGCTTGCAGATGCTGCCAAGGCTCACTTTTCACGCGATTTTAGTGACCATCTTGCTCTTGTCCGAGCATATGAGGGTTGGAGGGATGCTGAAAGAGACCTAGCTGGATATGAGTACTGCTGGAAGAATTTTCTGTCTGCACAGTCTATGAAAGCTATTGATTCTCTTCACAAGGAGTTTTACTCTTTGCTGAATGACACTGGTCTTGTTGACAGCAACATTACCATGTATAATTCTTGGAGTTATGATGAGCATCTTCTTCGAGCGATTATCTGCTATGGGTTGTATCCTGGAATCTGTTCTGTACTGGTAAAACCTGCTGTCTCTCTTTATTTGCTTCAATATGTATCTTAGAGATTATATTTGCATTCACCATATATCCCATTTGATTTGTGCCTTTTTATTCATTTAAACAACCTGGACACGAGCATTTATCCGTAATTATAAATGTATAATTGCATAGTAGTAAAGCGTCCTCATGGATGATTTTAAGCTTTAGTGAAACCGCAAAAAAAAAAAATCTTTAGTGAGCATTGAAGTATCCTTGTTTCCAATGTTACTAATATTATTGCTTTTGCAGCATAATGAAAAGTCATTTTCATTGAAAACAATGGAAGATGGTCAGGTGCTATTACACTCGGTGAGTATGCTACCTGCGTATTTTGGTTTTCTTTAATAAAAGTCCCATTGATCTTGCTCTCTTTCTGGTGTTATGCAAAGAACTCTGTTAATGCCCGGGACTCCAGGATACCATATCCTTGGCTGGTGTTCAATGAAAAGATCAAAGTAAACTGTGTCTTTCTACGGGATTCTACAGCTATCTCCGACTCAGTGCTGCTTCTATTTGGAGGAACCATCTCAAAAGGGGAAGTGGTGAGCTCCCCATCTTGCCTTCTGTTGATCCTAGATCCCGAAGGAGAAATTTGTGTACAGGTTAATGCCAAGTGTAATTAACCTGCTTACATATTCTCTCTGTTGGTTGAAATCATTTACTTCATTTTTACAGGACGGTCACTTGAAAATGTTGGGTGGATACTTAGAGTTCTTTATGAACCCTACTATAGCAGAAATGTACAGAAGTCTAAGAAGAGAGCTTGATGAGTTAATTCACACTAAAGTAAGTGATTGTTTGCTACCTCACTTTATTGTCAATTCTGCTAAAGGATTGGTTCACAACAGATGGAATGCTGTTCTGTTTTGTGCCTTGTCAAGTCTGAAGAAGCAGAGATTTTGTTAAAAAAAATTTGAAATAATATTTCACTAAAGTTGACAATCTACATGGTACAGCTCCTGAATCCTAGGATGGATGTACATAGTTATCATGAACTTCTGTCAGCAATACGGTTGCTTATCTCAGAGGATCAATGCGGTGGCAGATTCGTTTTTAGTCATCAGATTTTACTTCCTTCCAAGCCATGTGCTGGAGCACCACCACCAGCTCCAACATCAAGGATAGAAAGTGGTCCAGGAGGTGACAATGCTAAGTCTCAGTTACAGACGTTGCTGAATCGAGCAGGATATGCAACACCAACCTACAAGTCCTTGCAACTCAATAACAATCAGTTTCGAGCAACTGTGGAGTTCAACGGAATGCAGATAATGGGAAGACCTTGCAACAACAAAAAGCAAGCTGAAAAAGATGCAGCAGCTGAGGCTCTGGAGTGGTTGTTGGAAGGGCGCCGTGCAGGTTCTGATTACATTGAGCAGATGTCTCAGTTTCTGAAAAAGAGCAAAAAGGCATAGAGTGGACATCACAAAATTGGCATCAGTGATGCTTGGGACAGCTTCACGTCCTTGGTTTTATTCAGGATGGGTTCATAGGAGCATCTGTGATGGCAGTTTTACTATGTATGTGAATATGATATCCTGGAACCCATGAACGCCTGATTCTGAAGTCTCACAAACGCAGTGGGCTCAGTAGCGAAATAGACTGCCTCTGAAATCTGGAAGTAAAGCTAAATCCGAGGGAGGAGGGGGGACAAGGTTGGATGGGCTTGGCTTCTTTTGACTTGTCCCAATTTTTGCCTTTGCAGTTGTTCAGTCAGCTTGTCGAGCCAACGCACCTGAAATTACAATATCTTTGCGATTAGGAAATGCTTCATATTTTGCGAAGCAGATCAAATGCTCTGGTATTGTTGCACTTAATGGTTAAGTTCATCTTTATCCTTTGTATATATTAATAATGGTTTAGAATATCACTCTATTTTGCTATTAATTGCTGTTCTTAGAATTTTCTTTTTCTATGCCTCTACTTGGTGGTTCGTTGCCCGTTTGGTTACATCTCGGGGATATTTGATTGCTCAATGATCAATACAGGCAGAGTCAAATCAAGAGCCTTGAGCAATATCCGCGGAGCATGTGAGTGACTACACTTATTATTATTATTACTTTGCTGCAATAGCTGTGAATCCATTTTTTTTAACCCCTCCGTAGGAGCTCCTAGCTTTTTGCTCTCTTGGTGACTCGAACCCACAATCTTAGGGTTGAAAGTGAGGACTGTTTATCATTCGAGCAACTCCCTCTTGTCATAATTGTGTATCTTGAAAACTTTTAGAATGTGGGTCGAGAGCATCCAGTCTAGTCTCTTATTCCGGCACTGCTGATAGGCTGAAAGAGTATGTGCTTAAAATTAAGGGAAACGAAAATTATTTTAAACTTGTACTATTGTACGTGGAGTAATATTGTAGTATTTTTGTGTGTAAAAAAGGTATAATTTACATAAATTTCATAGTATTAAGAGCTAATTACATTATTTCCCTATTCTTTTTTAAATTACTAAAGTCCTTTAAAATTTATGGATTTCGGATACATCACTGGACATCCGGATATATAAGGGAGGAATGTATCAGAGAGCGAATAGGACATACGGATACATACGGGAGCAATATATTTGAGAGGGGATAGGACATATGTATACATAGGGTAGCGATGTATTTGAGCGGGGAAGGAGGGATGTATCAGCAAGTGGATAGGACATCTGGATACATAAGGGAGCAATGTATCGGAGAGGGGATAGGACATCCGTATACATAGGGGAGAGATGTATCCAAGAGGGGATAGGATCCGGCTACATAGGGGAGGGATGTATTCGAGAGTGAAAATGGATGTATCAGCGAGAGGAGATTTTTGATTTTTTTTAAAATGGTAGGAAATTTTATAGATTATGGTAAAATAAGATGTGTATTTCGGTAATGCAGAGGAAGAAATTAGTGTTCTTTGACTTGTTGGGCTACTCTTTGAAAAATAAGCATATAAAAATGGGAAAATTGTATATAATAGCAAACTATTAATTCAAATTAAATGCTATAAATATACTTTGATTTAATTGTACCTTATAGCAAATTATTGCTATTTTCGCCACTCTCTCTGGTGGAATCTCGCTCGCCACTCTCGTTTGGTGGCAGTCTTGCTCGCCTCTCTCGCTTTTATACAAACACAAATGTATAAGATGTGTTTGTGTTTGTATAAAGCGAGAGGAAATTGTATATATACATATATTTTCATTCCCCTCTCCCAGATCTCGCTCGCCACCCTCGCCTCTCTCGCTTATACAAACAGAAACGAAATGTATAAATTACGCTTCTGTTTTGTATAAAGCGAGAGAAAATTGTATATACACATGCAAATACATATATATTTGTCCTATACACTTATAATTATACAATACGAATATTTTCCTGACCAGTTTTCTTTTGCCTTTCTCTCTTTCTTGTTTTATATATACATAGATTATACAATTGATCTTTTGTATACAACTGCTTCTATTTGTATAAAGCGAGAGAAAATTGTATATACACATGCAAATACATATATATTCGTCTTATACACTTATAATTATACAATACAAATATTTCCCTGCCCAGTTTTCTTTTGTCTTTCTCTCTTTCTCGTTTTATACATACAGAGATTATACAATTGATCTTTTGTATACAACTGCTTTCTTTTGTATATGTATAACGAATTATACAACTGCCTTCTTTGTATATGTATAGCGAATTATACAACTATTTTTTTTATATGTATAGTGAATTATACATATATATGTTTGCTATGGAGCACAATTATGCAAACTTTATTATAGCATACAAATATGAATTTTGTGTTTGTTATATGTGAATTTTGCTCATTATAAAAATTGGGCCAAATTTTAGATAAGAAGGTAAAGCGTGACCAATTTTGATAGAATTGTTGCTCCAACTGATAGACAATGTAATTGTCTTCTGATTCATTTATATTTTAAAATTTTCATGTGTCCAATGCAAGTTCTCATCCGACCGATATGGGATTCAACATTCCGTCTCACGTCTAGGACTAGACATTTGGTGCGTAGGATGAGTATAACTTTGATACCATGTAAAGAAATGAATTTCTAGTTCATGAGAGAAAAAAATATCAAGTTCATATAAAAAAAGGGATTCATAATTTCCTCATCCCATCAAAGTGGGACTTAAATATTTCAAGATTGGCCTAAACAACGTGCCTTTTAAGGGGACGTAAAGTCGCTAACGTAAATCAACTTCTCCTTTATCTCTCGTATCTTTTTTTTTTTCTCACCCAGTGTTTGGAGTTTGCATTGGAGCTCCGATTTAATCTGGATCACGTATTGTAGGGTCCATTCGGGGGTGACACTTCCAACGAGATTTTTTCCATACCTAGGGCTCAAATCCGATACTTTTGATTAAGGGTGAAACAATCCTATTACTGCCCCACAACTCATGTTGGTTCCATCCGGTATCTCTTGATAACCACAAATCTCAAAAGGTGCACTAGAATTAGCAAATTTCGAAAGTTACACCATTCAAAAGGAAATGTAAAACAATTTAGCAGTTATTTTGTAGTAATTCAATTAGATTTAATAGAATAGCTTTCATATATTCCTAAAATGACGAAAATAACATGAAAAGATGAACAATAAGCAACAAACATGTAACTAGAAAATGTAACTAAAAGACAAGAAGACAAAATAGGCAATGAGAAAAATAAAAAGCATTACATGCTCAACCAACACTCTAAAGATGTCCAACATTTTCTTCTCCAACATTGTTGTCATTAGCAACAACTTCATTAAGTTGTATCTTCCTTTGTTCAAATTGAACCCTCTTAGTAGCAATTAACTTCAACAAACCCTTTATTTCTCTAACATTGAAGAGTTCTTTTCCCTCAAAAAGTTCATTGAAGAGGTTCTTCATTTCCTTTTCCTCAGTAATTTCCTCTAATTTCCTGATATATTTTTCTCGATTTTTCACTATAGGTTTAAGGTAGTCGTTATTTGTAACTAACTTGTGTTCTGGAAAAGCTAAATAATCATTTACTATGTTCTGAGCCTCTATTAAAGATGGCCAAGCAAAAACATCGGTTTTTTCTGGAATAGAACAAATTATTCCAACTTTTACATCACATAGAATAGACAGCTCGTGTGCTTTCTTACACAGTGATGCTAATTTTTCATTTAGCATTTTTTTTCTCTTTTCCTCATCAAGATCACTAGTGGTCAAACGTGCCCTCTTTCTAGGCATATTTTAGTACAAAAAAAAATAATATAAGAGTGAGTTTCTATCTCTGAATATAAAATAAGAGTGTTTGGCTTATATTTATAGATGTGTAATAAGATCACATAATTAAATAATTGTAAGTTGTTGACTGATCTGACTAAAATATATAAACAAATTAATTGCACAATCTGATTTTTAAGGTATTCATTAATTAACTTACCTAAATAGATATAGTTAAAATCTGAAAAGTCAATCTTGAAGTTAAGTTTATGGAAGGTTAATAACAATTAGTTATAGATTTTAGACTTCTAGAAGTTGTTACATTGAGCCCGTTTGGATTGAGTCAAAAATAAAAAGTCAAACTGAAATGACTTTTAAGTCAAAAAATAAAAAGTAGGAGGAGACCTACTTTTGATTTTTGACTTATTTTAAGTTATTTTTTACCTTGCCAAACACTTCCTAACTTATTTTAAGTTATTTTTTATATTCGTCAAACACTTCTAGAAATCAAAAACTGACTTAAAAATAGATTTGACCACTTTTTAAATTAATCCAAACACCCTCTAAGTCCAATAGATATAGATTTTAATGAGTTACTATTCAAAAATAAAATAATTATGACACTCCAAATACTGCTACCATATAGTATATGGGATTCAGTTAGAAACAACTAGCCTACAGGGTGTCATTTATTTGAGAGACTAGTAATAATTATATAGAAATGTCTATATTTTGGACTTTTTTCATGTAGTAATTATGCTATCTTTGACTAATTATAGAACTATATAATTGTCGAAACTAATTTAATATAATATATGAATAATTAAACAATAGAATGACTAATAATATTGATAAATTTGTGAATATTCCAAGCAAAAGATCAAAGTACCCATAATTCAATTATTAAAAAGTTTAATATGGACTAAGACTAATGGAATAGGAATAACTGGACCACCCTCCTTTTTAATATTTTAATAGTAAGTATATTTTATTTCTTTTCGATTAGGACAAGGAATTTTTATTATTTTTAATATTAAAATAAACATGCCTCGAAATTCGATATTTTATCTAGCTGTTAGATTAGGTTAATAATGTTGAGTTGAATGGAATCTGACTATATGAGTTTGAGACAGCCAGGGAAAGTCTGGTCCTTGTTGTCTTTTTTTTTTTTTTTTCAAGTGTTCGATATTTATTTTGAAGCCTGATTAAATTTGAATTTAATAAAGTGCTTCATAACAAAGGCGACTTTGTACTCAAGGAGACTCGAACTCGAACAATACTTATCACTCCATTACACCCCTTATTGTCTTTCCGTGCTTTAAATTTTTGCAAAATTTTATGTCCTTTATATTGTTGTCTCCAATTCTATCAATCAAATCAAAAGAAATATTAAGTAAGACATTCAACTATATAGGGTATGATAAGCATCTTTTTGAGGTTGACAACCCTAGTATAGACTATAGTTAAGGGGTCGTTCGGTTGGGTTGAGAATAAGTTATTCTGAGATTAACTATCTCACGATAAGTTATTTTGGAATAAATTATTCCATCACTATGATATATATATGTCGGGATAAATAATTTCATGACTACCTAATACCTCCAACCAAATACAGGATAGAGTAATCATACATTTTATCCTGAAATTATTATACCTTATACCTCATACCGAACAACTCCCGATTATATCTTCATTTGAGATTGACCTCTCCTACAAACATGGGCAAAAATTGACCTAAACCTCTTCTTCCTTCATCTATATGACTATATGTTCTTCTCTTTATAATTGAAAGTGAAGTTTGTGGATCACTTCAACTAGAAAGCCCCTATCTTGTCTATTTTTAATTTTTTGGTAAAGTGATTTCATTCAAAAGGTATATAAGTTACAAACTATAAGTCAATAAGAAAATAAAATTTTGAAAAAAACCATATCAAAGGTGAGGTTGTTTGAATCTAAGCCATGATTGATTTAATGTCAAATATGGGGTGCTCTAAAATAATAAAAAATTGACATTTTTCAAATCTCAACAACATATGTGGGTGAAAAGGTTTTAAGACTAAAAAAATTAATTAATTAATCAATAATAATTTGATCAGTTCAAATCACAATATTAACGACTTCCTCTGTCTCAAAATAAGTAGTTTCACTTTAGCTCATTTTATGATCATTAAATTGATTTAGTACTCCTTTCGTTTTCAGACTCGTTTGGCCATAGATTTTCCAAGTAAAATTTGGGGGGAAATTTGACAAATAGTGTTTGTCCATATAATTTGTCATTACTTGACAAATATTTTTGACAAATAATCCAAATTCCCAAATACTAGAAAAAACTAGTATTTGGGCCAATTTCATTATTTGGGATCTTTTAAATATTTAAATTCTACACCAAACTTTTATCTTTTACAAAAACACCCTCTATAGTAGTTGTTTGCGTCGTATTACATAATTTTTTATGTAAATACCAAAGTAGTGATAAAATATTCAGTGAATATGACAGTGATGATATGATTATTGATGAAAATAATGAACACTCGGCTCAGGGTAACAAAGTCATGTGCTATGTCTACTTCACAATGTATGAAATGATGCTTGTTGCACTTACTCCGAACTACCATATTGCTCTAATGTCATGGACACTACTTGTTATTTGTTGCAACGAAGATCCAATTGACTTATAAAACAAACATATGATTAGTTTTGATAGTTTTTAAAACTTATGAGTATAAATCATATTTCCTAAAAAAGTGAAATATGTTTTTCAAATACTATGGTCAAACGCTAGCTTCATTTAGTCGTCACAAGATATTTTGTAGAATTCTTAAGAAAAAATTAATTAATAATATAGCTTAACTAATACTTATATTTTTCTATAAATTATTAAATCTCTATATTTTAATAAAATCGACGATTTTATATAATTTATAACCGTACCAAATAATTAGGTAGGTCATTTGATTTTTTGGGAAAAGGGTCTGAAAAATAATTTAACTTTGGCCAAAATTGTTGTTACGATACCAAACTTTGGAAAAGATCTTTTAACCCCTGTACTATTTAATAGTGTATTTTAAAGGTATATATGTACCTACGTAGACATCATAAATATTGTATCATTTTAAATAGTAATGTGTCCACGTGGACATATATATACCTTTAAAATACACTATTAAATAGTGTAGGGGTAAAAGGTCCTCTATAAAATTTGATATCGTAACAACAATTTCTTCCAAAATTAAAATATTTTTCAGACTTTTTTTTTCTCAATTATAAAATTAATGAAAAAATTAATAATGAGACTTTATGAAAGTATTTTAAATGAACACGAAAACAATTATTGATGATAGCACTTGAGCAGTGAGTTGACGAATGAGATATTGTCTCTTTCTGTTTGGAATCTCTCTTTTTCAAATGTACAAACATATAAGCTTTTAATACTTCATTCATTTGCTTTTGTCCCCATTCTACCCAACTTTCTATCTTAAAAAGGGAATTTTTACGCGTAGTCATCCATCAAAATAATAGTTTGTAATAAATTTAGAAAAAGTTTACAATAAAGTCCGGAGAGATAAGTTTATTAGAGATATTTGGAGGCTAGTTAAAGGAGTTCTTGTAGCTTACTCTAAGATGATTAAAAATAGGGTCAGAGTTATCTTTATTTGAGGGATGTCAAGCGACATTTCTTCATTGAAAAATTACTCTCACGCATAATCATTGCCTTTTGATACTTTTTGACCAGAGGTAAAGAATTGGTGTAACGATTGAGGGGTTGCAAAAACTTTAAATCCTTGGGAGGTCAAGTTTTTGGACCTGGCTCAAGTTTTTTTTTTTTTTTTGTGCTTATTATATTATATGTTGTTACTCTTCAATAAAAATTTTGATTCTATCGCTAATTAAGGATATATATTTAATGACAATAAGATACTGATCAAAATTATAGAAGGTGACTTGAAATAGTTTTCAGTAATGATAAGGTTATGTAGAGCTCTAATCTTTAGCCTATTTTTATTTATTTTGGCAATGGACATACTAACAAGTCCTTATAAATGAATTATATATATATATTTTTTTAACTTTTATATAATCTTACTTTAATTTACTAAAAGCACTTTTAAGCTATTTTAATTTTTTGAGTTTCATATTTGAATTATTGAGAGTGTGAGTTTTCTATTCGAACTATCACCTAATAGTTAGTAAAATACACCTCAACTAAATTCTTACGATGCGTGTACACTCTCTCTTTTGTTTTAAAAATTTCGTCATGTACTTGTCATGGTTTATTTTTTTAGAGTTAAATGATAAGAACTATGAGTATATTTTATGGTGTATTTTTTTATTATATTGATATGTAGAAGAAATTGTATTTTATAGTACTTTTCGTATAACTTTTGAATATCAAAATTTTTAATTTAAAATATTAAATTAATGTAATCTAATTTAACTTTGAAATTTTGTCAAATTGACTTTCGAAAAGTACAAGATAACAACTAAAAGGAGACGGAGGGAGTACTAGGTTAAAAGTTAAGGTTAAATGTTAAAACTATCACAGTATAAATTAACTTATTCCAATCATGACACCCACCGTCTTCTTCTCCACCTTCTTAGTCGTGATCTCGTCTTTGGCAATTAGCATGACATTGGAATCTTCGACTTGAAAGAGGAGAGTTAAAGATTTTAGAAAAGTCAATTTTAATGAGTCAGCAAATAGAACCGTTATATATGTAAATAAGCATTTCTAGACAAATATATGGTCTAATCAACATCCAATGTGTTTCGCTAATTATTGAATAATAGCTCAGATAGAAAACTCACACTCTCGATAATTTAGATATGAAACTCAATAAAATAAGATAGTTTAGACGTGTTTTCGACCATAACTCTAAATTTTAAACTTAAAAAAATGTGAGTACAAATGAGGGAGAATTTCCATTGTATGAAAAAACCAATATTGAAAATCTGCCATTGACCACCATTGTACTTTTTCTCTGTTTTCTCTCTCACCGCCTTTTTGCCGCTGTGAACAACTCCAAAAAGCCCTCTCTCTTTCTTCTTCTTCACCTTTTTAGAGAGAGAAACCCAGTTATCTTTTCGGTTTCCTTATTGATTTCTCTCTCTCTATATCTATATCTATATGTATGTATCATTTTTTCATTATTCGTCCATATCTCTATTAATTCGTCAATTAACTACAAAACCCATCTCCCATTTGTTTGATCCAACGGCCATAAATCATCTGCTTATTCAATCGTTCGACTAAGGATATGTCTGCGTAAGATTTCAACTGTTTTTAATCTCTATATAAGTATATTTGTTTGTACTTTTATTCCCAAATATGAATTATGGGTAGTTTTGGGTATTGAATGGGACGTTGATTAGTTGAATTAAATGTTGAAGCTTTACGAATGTGTACGAAATATTTGACGAAGTTGTAGTGAAAGATTGAGTTTTTTTTTTTTTGACTCTCAAAACAATAAATGTGTCAGATACAGTGAGTGTGTATATATATATTGATAACTGTGGTGGCTGACCAGCTTTTGTGCACCTCATATGCCTAACACCTCCCACCTGCAACAGCAATAGGTACCGAGTAACTTTGCCCTATGAAGGCTAGGACAAGTGGGAAGAAATCACTAATGCGTGTATTATTGGCATTTACTGTTGTATCTGAATATTGGGTTCATCTTACTTTAGCCATTACGTTAAAATATTTGTTGCCATTTTTGGAAGTCGTGATTGGCATGCACCCTTTAAGTTGCTTTGTGAGAGAGTGTTGAATTTTGGGTGATTATTATTTTCATCAATTTGTGATTTTCTATTGCTATCTGGACACCCTCTAGCATTACTTTACACTAAGTGCTGAGTTGCTATCTTTCTGTTGCTAGGGAGTTTTGTATTTGTAAATGTTGGCTAAAAGTGTCGAATTTTATTAGAGTAGATTGATATTATTAAATCGATAATGGTTTGTGGTTTTAGTGAAGAATTTACTCATGGAGTCAGTTAGTAGTTAGGCCCAGGTGCTATATCTTTACCGTATGCATTTTTTTTTACATTAGTGATTTGCTGCTGTTATGATTGTGATGTTTCTGTAATAGCCAATTTCATTATTTCTTTCGATTATTGTATTAAACTGAAGTATTGTGTTTTATGGTGGGAGGAGGGGGGGTGTTGCATTTGCATATTTGCTGTTATCTTTATGGATTACATTAAGTCTATTCTTGTTTTATTGAAGACTGAGAAGCTGAAGAAAAGGACTCACATAACAAAAAATTTAAAATATTTACATTAATTTTGAGGTTGCTGATTAATTTTTATGCGTTATAAACAGAAGAAGCCAAAAGGATATAGGAACAAAAGGTTCCATGTTCATTTCTCCCCCTTTGTTTGGGTTGGACTTCTAATGTAGTTTTTATTATAACTCATACTAATCAAATTTGGATAGACGCAAGATTGTTTGGATTCCTATCTTTACTTTGTTGTGTTCTTTGAGATTCTTTTTTTCTCTCAGTTTTTTGCCTCTTCCAATCACTTTTGTCCTCACCTTTGTTTGTTAAGTCTATGTTTTCTGGATTGTGTAATTGTCTAGGAAGGTATTACTCTGCACTGCATTAAGTAGATACGTGCTCTAGCTCAATAGGGGTGCCCTTTGCTTGTGATGTTTATTGCTGTGTTGTTGTCTTTCCCATTATCTGCACCTGGACTCTTCTACATGGACATGTAATCCTGGAATGATTTATCTTTTGTGTGCAGTGAAGTGGCTGAAGGAATTTGTGAGGCCAGGCATATGGAACCTAATGGTTACAGAAAGGGTAACAAAAGGAATCTTGTTACCGTTCAAAATGGTAATCATAGCCCGCTGAATGTAGATGAGGAGCTGGATCCATGGACTGCTTGGGCATACAAACCTCGTACTATTACATTGTTGCTTATTGGTGCATGTTTCCTAATGTAAGTTGCTTAGTTAACAGGCTTTATAAACCATTGTTTATAAATTATAGGTATTAGTTCTTTCTTGTGGCTACTTTTTCAGACTCCAATGAAGCTCTTAAAAGGTTTCTTATTTTTGTTTAGTCTTTGCTGGTTCTCCCTAAGGTCCATCTTGAATCCTGTTTCATCAAGTTTAATTATCTGCATGCCGTGCCTAACTTTTTTGAATATTAATGCAGCAAGAAATTGAACTATAAAATTTTGATGCCTATTTATTTTCTATCCTCTTATCTGAGGGCTTGCTTTTGGAGCCTATAATTTCTCATGAAATGGAAATGCAACCACTTCTGTTCCTGGGTTTCACCTCTCAATCTGGATTCGTTGTCCTAATTCTTTTGTCAAATATGAAGGAGAAATAAAGAAGTGATTGAAGAAAAGCAAACCATATACTAGCAGCCCTGCTCTTTAAAACCCGCCATTTGTCTGGACAGAGCACTTATAATCCATAAAGAAAGAGTCCCCTGCTCAAATGAATTTTGAGGGTAACATGTCTGTGACAAACAAAACTTATATGCAGTCTGTTGATCCAAATTTCTGCTAATTATGTGATTATTACTGTTCAGCAGGGGACCTATTTAGTAATAAAAGTAGCTAGCTTGCCCCTCAGAACTTCTTCTTTATGATCTTAAGTAGGATCTAGTAGTATTAATGCTCCACATTTTCCACATTAACTTTACCTGCATTGCTTACAGTTTGAATTCCCTAAGATCTGTTGGTAGCCATGCAATTATTTGTCTTTGTATTGCTGCTTCTGTTACTGACCTCACTTACCTTTTTGGCGTTCCACTCATCTTCATAATTATAGATCAGTATTTGAGCTGGAAGTTTGTATAGAAAATGGAACCTGGGGTCTCATTGTTTCTCAATTATAACAGTTGACTTTACCCTGTTCTCATTCAATGCAGAATAGGGAAAGAGAATATCTGAATAAGTCTATCAAGTTTTTCATAAAAAGATTCATAGTGGATATAGTTGACTAGTTGAGTCATCTTCTGGTTGTCCTTGGTTTCTGAATTCTGATTGCCAATTTTCATTCCGTAAGTCCAAATTTTCAGGGATCTGTTCACTTTATTGATACTGTTGTTTATTTCTACTTCTTTTAGTGTAGTTCTTGGTACTTAAATCATTCTGACCTCCTGAGCACAGCATATGGCATGTCAAAGACAAACGAAAAAATTATTAACTTCTTCCATTTCTTTGATAAGTGGGCATCTGGCAATTCCCTTCTTTGAGGAAACTAGAAGGTTGCGTTTGCATATTTAACTCTCTTTATTTACCAAAATTGTGGAAAAGATTAAACCTTACCCTCTTACCTCTTGTTCTGAGGTTTTATTGAGTCCTATTGTGTTACAGCCGAAGAATGTAATACACTTGGTCTATGAATCCTGTCCTTTCTTGTTCACTGTTTCCTAAATTTTCCAAAATTGTTAAAGCTAATATGATTTTGTGTTGGACATGAAGTTAATATTTGTATGTTCTGACTTGCTTGTGTCATCGTTATTGCAGCTGGGCAAGTGGAGCTCTTGAGCCGCAAAGTACTTCCTCCAGTGATGTTACTACTTCTGTGAAAAGGTGTACATTTTAAGCATGTTGTTTATCCAATCATTTTTTTAATTATGCACAAGAAATTGATGTAAGTAATTTGTTTTTCATCTGTTAGGGGCATTTGGGCAATGGTTGCTGTTTATCTTGCTTACTCTTTGCTGCAAGCCCCTTCAACGTAAGTTGTTTCCACATTTTGTTTGTCTAAAATGAACAAGTTCATATTTTTGGGTATTTTTGTGTTAGAATGTTGGGTGTTTCTTGCCTTAAAAAAGGAGTTAGTGGTTACTGGTATAAATGTCTGTATATTGTACACTATGTGAGCAGTAAGGATTTATCCCACCAAATTCAGATACAGGAGTAGGTGATATTCTCTATTCATTTTTATGGGATTCTTTATGGAGTTTCTTTTACTCACTTCTCAATTAGGCGAGTTCAGGAAGTTGTGTTCTTAAATTTGCATTTCATCTTTGAAATTGAAGTTGAAAGTTTTTAACCAATTAATTATAAACTAAACTCTCTGGTTTTGAATGTGTAGTTGACAATTCACCTTTTTTCCTCCTTGTGAACTTATGTGGAGTTTGTGGCAATAATATTCTACCCACTTAATACTTTAGTTCTATCATACAGGGTACTTATTAGACCACATCCTGCGATTTGGCGCCTGGTTCATGGAATGGCTGTGATTTATCTTGTTGCTTTGACATTTCTACTTTTTCAGGTAGGTTGGTAAGAAGAGTTGTGTTTTCTTACCTTCATGTTACTGAGCCAGTATCTATAGTTTCTTACATCTGTGTTTTCTTATGATATTTGTTCATGTGTTATTGCAGCCATTAAATTATATTCTGAATATGAAAACTCTGTTCCTTTATTTTCTCAGAGGCGCGATGATGCTCGCCAGTTTATGACATTTCTTCATCCTGATCTTGGCATTGGTAAGGATTTTGGCTACTCCTTGTAGAAAATTTCCGTGGTTCGTTCATGCAGGTCTGTTCTGTTCATATGTTTTGCTTTGTAGCATAGCTAAGACTGATTTGACTTGCTATGCAGAACTTCCTGAAAAATCTTATGGTGCTGATTGCAGACTCTATGTACCTGAAAATCCCACAAACAGGTTTAAGAATGTTTATGTAAGATTTTTCCTTGCACTCTTTTTACCTCTTCAATTTATTTTCTTCATGAGTTTTGTCTTTCATTATTGATTGAGACTGCTAAAAGTAATAGTTGGCCTTTGAGATCTCTCTGAGTGGTGTATTGCTTTGTAGGACACATTGTTCGATGAGTTCGTTCTAGCTCATGTCTTAGGGTGGTGGGGCAAGGCCATCATGATACGTAATCAGCCTCTTTTATGGGTCTTATCTATTGGGTTCGAGTTGATGGAGGTCAGATCCTTTATGGCGTCTTTCAAGTGCTTTAAGCAGTGGCCATTCAGTTTTAGATATAACCATTTTAGGCAAGTGGTTAACTGATTATTTCATTTGTTATAACTTATCTTTACACTGCTATGTTTCAGCTTACTTTCCGCCACATGTTACCAAACTTTAATGAGTGCTGGTGGGACAGCATTATTCTGGATATATTCATTTGCAACTGGTTTGGTGAGAAACTTTAAGCCATTTTCTTGGGTATTTATGATATAGACATATTTGGACATGCTTATGTCAATTTATGTCATATGCTCCATTATTTATCTGATGATTATTTATCACTCCACTATACTGTTACATACATTAACATAGCATGATGTTCTATTTGGTTGGTGCTTCAATTCCACCCTCTTATACCAAATCACTGGGGATTAGTTATGCACTTATGCTTCTATTTGCAGTGGTTCTATTTTTGGGGCTAATTTTGCCAAAATGTATGAAGTACCTTTAGATTGTTAAAGTCTATCAGCACATGTTCCATATAGCCCCCTTTCGCTCTCACTATTTTTCTGTTGTAAGTTGATTGGGACTCAGTTGATTCCTGCACTGTTTGGATCATGCAACTCTTTCTACATTCACCTATCTCCATCTCATTCTTCCTCCCTAATTTGGAAGGCTGTCAGTATTAAATCTGATTATCTACTAGGCCAAAATGGTAGAAACTGAAATTGTTTGTCCATCAGTTGATATCTCTTTAGACTGTAAAGGCAGCTTGTAATGCGCGTAGGTCAAATGTGGAGGAGTGATGTTATGAAAAACTGAGAGTCGATGGAGAGATGGGTAGTTTCTCAACTGGAAGAGTTTAACTTTATTCTGCAGCTCTGGCTGCAATGAAAAAGGGTTATTATGGTGAAGAAAGCCTAATTTTGTGCATCAACCTAACAGGGGATTTGTTAAGTCTTACAGTTATCTGTTTGTTGGTTGTCGAGGCATCTATGTAGCTTCCGGTTTAGCGTATCTTAACTGGTCTTTGGCCAACAAAGGATATGTAAGGTACTCTGGTATTCACTGCAGTAAAAATAGTTAGCATAATGTGGTAATGAGACTTTGGTTGGTAGAAGAATAGTCATGAGAAGGCGCATATTTCACATTTGTTTCTTAGAGTGCTCCTGTGTCTTATCTGAGGCAAAGCAAAATATGAAGGCTGAGCTAAATAGCTATGTTATCACATGTATGCAGTCTTTTTCTTGTACATAACTACATCAGGAGTCATAAGTTTAAATTTGTACTTGGATCAGAATTAGTTTAATAGAAGATGATTATGAATTACCGTTGCTTAGAAAAGATCACCAATGTAATGGCATTGTGAATGATCTCTATATTAGGAATGAAGTTATGTTAGTGAATGTGTCATGGACAATGGATTCCAGTGCTGGGAATGAGATGGAGGTGGACATCTGCATCTACTATATGGAAGTTCCAAATTTTTTTAGGACATGAATCAATTTAGGGATAGTTTTGAAGATGAGGTAAAAGATCTTGCCATTACTTCATCTAAAAAGAAAAGATCTTTCCATCTTGGTTGGCAAAAAATAGTCACAAGATGGAGAATATATCACATTTGTTTTCTTGAAGTACTCCTGTGAGCAAAATTTGAAAGCTGAGTTAAATATCTACATTATTATGTGTGTGCAGTCCTTTTTTGTACATTGTGGGTCATAGATTGGAATGCTGTTTGGGCTGAAATTCTTTTAATAGCTGATGAACATGAATTATTGTTGTTTACAAAAAATTATTGAGGTAATGGCTTTTTGTGAATGATGTCTAGTATGAGGGATGAATTATGTTAGTAATTGTGTCACGGAAATGTATGTTTGGTATGAGACGGAAATGGGTATTTACTATACAGAAGTTCTGGAAGTATTTGGGACATGACTCAATTTAGGGATGATTTAAATTTAACTGTACATGTGTTGTGTGTGCTAGTGTTGTATATACATGTGTTGTGTGTGCTACTGTTGCTATATAACAAAGTATGCATGTGTTGTTGTGTGTGTATTGCTGTAGATAATATATTATACATGTGTTGTGTGTGTGGACTGTGTAGTGTAGTAGAAAAACATATATACTATCAGAAACGTTGATAGCTATACAAACAAGCCATAAAGATCAAGTTACATCTGAACAATGATGACATTTAAATAATTTACTTTGATGATTATATTATAGATAATGTTTGAATTAGGGATCAATTGGCACATCTGGTGTCTTTCATGTTGCCAAATTTCAGAAACCAATCTGAAGATTTGAGAGAAATAATTTTTTTTTAAAATTGAGATGCCAGTTGATGGTGTCCAGGCTTCGTAGATGTTGTCATGCTAACATGAGTCAATATGATACTTGCATGTTAAGCAAAATTACAAGGGGTGGTTACACAAGAAACAATTATTAACTTTATGCTCTGCATAGCTATCTATCTATGGTATGTCTGTTATGTTTTCTTTTGTCTTGTTCTTTACTTTTTTGGTTCTCTTTAGGCATCTTGGCAGGAATGCGTACTGTTCGATATTTTGATGGAAGAACATATGAGTGGGTTGGTATAAGCCGGCAGCCAAATATTATGGGCAAGGTCTGTCTCTTCAACTGTATACGTTGATTTTAATAGTCTGTCTGGTTTGGCTGTTATTGGATTTTCTTGTTTGCATGTTCTTCTTTCTCTACACATAAAGATAATTGACATTATATATTTAATGTTTTTTGTGTGGAGACATGGTAATGCCACAACATGTGAGTAGTTTGTTGATAAATGTCTCATGTGGAGTTTGAACTCCGTCATTGCAACTAGTGTTCATTTCTGCTTGTAGAAGAGTCAAATGGTTGTGAGAGATGTTTACATTCAGTTTGATAGAAATTGTTGTTGCTGATAGCCTCTTCACCCTGTAATTATCCTGCTTTATTCCTGCGGGAATCAGCCCTGATTGTTAACTACTAATATAATGGAAATATATCACCTTCTAAAGGGTAGGTGATTATCGTGAGGTAGAATACAAATTATTCCGGGAAAATCTGTTGTTATCAGGTGTTTGCTTTATGTGTCCATCTTTCTCAAACCAGTGAGGAATCATGAAAACCTCAATTATTGGTCATTATTTAATCATACTGCATAGAATATCTTAAGTGAGATATAGTTATGACTCGACTTAACCTCCATAGAAAGAGGATTGAATTTTATTGTATAGCTCTCTGCAAGATGTTATGCGCATATTGAGCTGTACTTTTGCTTTCAAATTCTTTTAGTTAGATTCTGGATCAATATCTGCGACAATGCCTCATCCAGTTACTCTATGTTCTGGACTTCTAATTAATTCACCAAATAGTTTGGATCTGAGATGTAGTAGTTGATTGGAAGATCTTGACATAACTGTGCTAGTAATTCTAGTTGGGTACTTGTAGCTTCTGGCACAACCCCGACACTAGAGAGTATCTGAGTTGGTTATTGTGGAGTCGGTGTTTGTAAACTAAATCTCTCTTCTCGCATATTCTATATTTGACTTAAGCACTACAGATTTTTGAAACCTAGGAAGAATGTGAAAGTTATAGTTTGACAGTCATATGAACAGTTTATTGTTCGACATTTTTATCTTCTTTTGGGTTTTGTAGGTCAAGCGAACACTTGGCCAATTTACACCTGCACATTGGGATAAAGATGAATGGCGTCCCCTCCTTGGTCCCTGGCGATTCCTTCAAGTTCTCACTCTCTGTGTTATTTTCTTGACTGTGGAATTGAATACATTCTTTTTGAAGTTCTGTCTTTGGATTCCTCCTAGAAACCCTTTGATAGTGTATAGGTTGGTTCTGTGGTGGCTACTTGCGATACCAACAATTCGGGAGTACAACACTTACCTACAGGACAGGTATCTCCTACCTATTTTATTACAAGAATTATGAATTGCACTATATTTTTCTTCCATTTCCCGAATTCTGTTTTTAACGTTACTTCACTTTTCCCCCCAATACTCCACAATTATACGCAGGACACCCGTAAAAAAGGTGGGAGCATATTGCTGGCTTTCACTAGCTATTTGCATTGTTGAACTCTTAATCTGCGTCAAGTTCGGACATGGTCAGTACTCCACTCTATTCTTAGTTCTCATTTTGGTGTGTCTTATCAATTTGTGTATTAACAGTTAATCTCATCTTTTTCTGCTATCCTTCAGGATTGTTTCCTGACCCCATGCCCAATTGGTTAGTAATTTTCTGGACATGCACTGGCGTTGGCCTTGTGTTATGTTTGGCTGCATGGTCATGGCAATTACATCGTACAATGAGGAAAAAACAGCAATGAGTTTCTGCAGTAACTCCATTCTTTATTCCTTTGTGTTATTTCGGGTAACCAACCCTCTTGTAAATACCAATTACCTTTTAACTGTACATGTTTTCTTCCTAGTTTAGGTATTACAGTTGAAAATATAGTGAACCACAATTCTTTATCACTAGGTCACAGGTTGGTAAATGCCTTGTTTGTGCTGCCTCAGTTTGCAGGTTCTTTCCTAAATAATTTTTTTACAGAGTGTATGTTGTAACTTGAAAGTTTTGCAATTTCAGTTCTATATCCAGGTACTCGAAATTTACCCTCTCCTCATTGCAGTTGGACTTTATTATTCCCATCCAAATTGTGTCTACTTTGCATGGCTCTCAAAAGTTCTTAGAAACTCGTAAATCATGCTTACGAGTAGAGTTTTTATCTCTTTCTTCCTCCACTTCTTACCTCATTTCCCCCTCCAGGGCTATTGTTCTCTCGAAGATCATCGAGTCTATGGGTGGTACAAGTTTCTGAGAACTGCCTTGACCAATAGGAAGCACAGATAATTTGGAACAAAGAGAGTTCAGACTATGTTTTCTTGCATGAGGTATGATACATCTAGCATCTTTGACAGTGCTTCTTGAAAGTAGATGCTGTTAATATTAGTGGTTTTCAAGCTAACATAGCTCTAGTCTACCATCAAGGGGAGTGCACTCACTACTATTTTTCTTGTGGTTGACTTGAGAAACAATACCCAGTCTATAGAAATCGAAGGACAAGAAACTATAGGAGCAATATTACAAGTGCTAGTATGAGCGGATTTCGTTCTACCCTAATTTGTGTCCTTCATAACTTCTTACCTAAAGTTATGTCTTTGGTAAGTTGGAACTGCATCATGTCCTATCTAATCACCTCTATTCAATATTTCTTTGATTTACCCCTGCCTTTTGTGAAACCATCTATAGAAAGTCAACTTCTTACACCTCCACCTTGCGGGATTCATACATCCCTTGTTAATATATTGGAATGATCTCAATCTCATTTTTCACATCTTGTCCTCCTCCGAAGTCGTTTTACAAATATCCTTACTTCTAATCCTATCTCCCTAGTTTGTCCTTTGCCCACACATCCATCGCAACATCCTCATTTTCGCAACTTTCAAGTTTTGAACGTGAGTTTTTGAGTGGCCAACCCTCCTTTCCATACAACATAGTTGTTTTAACTACTAGTATGTAGAACTTGCCTTAATGACATTTTCTTATTACACAATTCTCTAGATGCGAGTCAATTTCATCCATTCTACACCAATACATTGAGTGACGTCCTTGTTTATCTCCCTTTTTTTTTTTTTTTTTAATAATAGATTCAAAATAGTTGAAACTTCCTCCCTTTTAAATGACTTGTGTATCAAGTCTCACTTTCACACCCGTCTGATGTATTACGTCATTGAACTTGCACTTCAAGTATTCAGTCTTGGTGTTGCTCAACTTGAATACTTTAAACTACAGGGTTTGTTTCCAAACTTTCCACTTGACGTTAGCTCCATCGCAAATCTCATTAATCGGACTGTCATCCACAAATAACATATACTTTTTGACACCTCACCTTGAATTTATTTAACAACAATGTAAAAAACAAAATCACGAATTACATTAAAATAGGTAGAATATTTCGTATAATTTCATCAAGAAAAAAAACAATATAAAGCAATACAACAAAAGAAATAACGGAAATGAAGAAGCCATAACTAAGTAAAATCCTGAACAATATTAATAATCACAACAAATACAATAATCAAAATACAAAAAACATATAGTTACGAAACTTCTTATTGCAAAAGAAATACTGTAACTAATATTATGTATGAAAGAATAAGTGAGACAGATAAATAGTAATACCATTATTTATTGAAAAAAAACACTTCTAATTCTTCTCCCCTCTAAAATTAATTAAGTGGACCTTAAACTAAAGTTTTGGTCGTTGCGCCCTTTATTATTAGTCTTATCATACATCAAAGATGTCTAATAGCCTAGTTGATTCATTCAGATTCGACAATATGTCACATGGTTATCTTTACTCGGTGTCTGTAGTCCGCATTGGTGCTTCGATTAAATTTTAAATAGCATATTGCAGGGTTCATTTGGGATGCCGCTCCCCCTTGGATTTTTTTTCTAGATATATATAATAGATGTTGAATCTTGGATATTTTTTACAAATATTTTAATTATTATAATGTAACAAAGAATAGTTTTGTAACTTTACTACTATGCCTCAAATCAACCTCATATATATAGCCAATGTGCATCACTCAAATAATTCTCCGACCACACAATGTCCTCAAATTAGCCGGATTCAGAATTTTGAGTTCATAAATTCTAAATTTTACAGGAAAAATTAATTTATCGAGTTTTAGATAATTCAACACAATTACAAAATCTTAATTAAAGTAACTGAATTCTAGTGAATCCGTAATTAAAACTCCTACTCCTCCCCATCCACAAGGCATGCACCTAATTTAATTTAATACTCCAACCAAGCATGGCTTTGACATTAAACATCACCTAATAACTAACTTGAATTTGGTTGTGCTGTAGTGATAAGATTGTTTCATCCTTAACCAGAGGTCTTAGGTTCAAGCTCTGGGTATGGAGAAAACCCTGTTGAGAGAGTCACCCCCAAATAAGCCCTGCAATATGCAATCCAAATTTTATCGGGGCTTCAACGTGGACTCCGAAAAAAAAAAAACACCTCCTAATAAAAGGCAATGGAATCTTTTTTTTTGTCATGTCAATAAATGCTTTGGTGTTTTATGACCATGTGGGTAATGGGTTCATGATGAATTTAACTCAACCAATTCACTTAAATAGCCTCTGCTTCACCGTTTACCCCTAGTCATGTGAACAAGTCTGTCACTAACTGGCCCCCATATCATTGCAATTTGAGATTCTTGCAAGTGATGATGCATCCAGAATTATGTTTACGGTCTATCAGAAATTGTTTTTCTATCTCATAAGAAAATAAATATAGTCCGCGTATATTTTACTTTCATTTGATCTAACTTATAAAATTATAGTGAGTATGTTATTATCGTTGGTGATGCATCTAGAATTATATAAGTTGATAGTCTATCGAAAATTATCTTTCTACCTTGTGAGAATACAAATATTGTCTACATATATCTTACTTTCATCTGATCTAACTTATAAAATTGTAGTGAATATGTTATTATCGTTGGAGATGCATCTAGAATTAAGTTGATAGTCTATCGAAAATTACCTTTCTACCTTATGAGAATACAAATATAATCTACGTATATTTTACTTTCATCCGATCTAGCTTATAAAATTGTAGTGAGTATGTTGTTATTGTTGGTGATGCATCTAGAATTAAGTTGATAGTTTATCGAAAATTGTTTTTCTACCTTGTAAGAATATAAATATAGTCTACATATATCGTACTTTCATCTGATCTAACTTATAATATTGTAGCGAGTATGTTATTATAGAATTAAGTTGATAGTCTATCACATATTGTTTTTCTACCTTATAAGAATATAAATATAGTCTACGTATATTTTACTTTCATCTGATCTAACTTATAAAATTGTACTTAATATGTTATTATCGTTGACGATACATCTAGAGAAAAGACGTTTATGTTGACCTTGAGGATGAACGTGATGATACTGTTGAGCAGCAAATTGAAAAGATAAGAGAACAACTCATTCTTGATTCTTCCATGGACAATTTATTTTTGTAGGCCAAAATTTTAAGATTGTGATCTCAAGTATTAATATCTAGATTTGAAATGTATTATTTATTTATATTTTTTTTGAATTTTTTAACACATAGAAGTAGGTGTTATTTAGAGTCATAATTTCATAACAGTGTTTGGATATGCAGGATCGTGATTGATTTCAAATATCATATACTCCAAAAAGTATGACTTGAAATTCTAAATCGTGATTACACAAAAAAAATATTAAAGGTAAAACTTGAGTTACAAGTTTATATTTTGTAAAAAAAAAAACCATCAATTAAAAAAAAACTATTTACTACTATTGTTGACTAGTGAAACTTTATGAAATTATGTATATTTGAAAGTTTTGTAATCGCAAATATTTATTTATAAAAGGAACATAGAGCTATTATTTATCAATGCAGCGCCTTAGAATATTTTTAATATCTTGTTTGTGAACTATGATTTGCTCATTTGATAAGATTATAAAAGAATTAAAATTTTTACAATAATTTTCACAACACGTGAGATTTTTGTGTTTACAAAAAAAAAATACGAACTTAAGAAATTCGAATTACATACCCTAATAATTAAAGACTCAAATTGAGTAGTGGATGAACAAATTTAAGTAGAATCTAACATAAATGAGGCCAATACATATTACTTG
This sequence comes from Solanum stenotomum, assembly GCF_019186545.1. Taxonomy (NCBI): domain Eukaryota; kingdom Viridiplantae; phylum Streptophyta; class Magnoliopsida; order Solanales; family Solanaceae; genus Solanum; species Solanum stenotomum. The sequence continues at coordinate 71,564,212 of NC_064283.1, read as the reverse complement.
TCATGTGCAAATTGGTGAGTATACAAACAAGGACAAATCCCATATCAATCTTAAAAAATCTCACTCTTCAATAATGAAATTTGGTGACCACACAAGTGATACATCTAGATACAAATCTACATTAAAAGATTTATTACTTGTAGACCTTCACACTTCAAGACACAATTTTGTGATTATACAAATAAAATAAATTATAAGTTGTACTCTATAAAGATGTGATTGACCATATTACTTGTAGAAGATCACACTAGCTTGAAGATATAAACTTGATGACCACACAACAAATATTAGGTACAATCTCCAAAATATAAATTGTCAAAATTGAGCTCTCTTTTTTCTAATCTTTTTTACCCCATCATGTTGTTGTTAACTCATTTTAGCTCAAGAAGCCTCTCCTTTGCCATTTCTGCCTGTTAAATGAAATCAACACATAAGCCTTAGCAATCATGGTGCATGGCAAGTCGGAAATTTCGTCAAGAATGTTCATGATTTAATATGTATTTATACAAAAAATAATGTATGACCTATATATACAGAATAATTTTCTAACGAAGGTGAAAAAGTACCTGTTTTTTCCAATTAGTGAAGCTTGTAATGATAGAAAGGAGAATAGTTTGAAGTGTTGCACCACATAATATGCCAATCCATAGACCTTTTCCCCTAAGTTCTAACCAAAAACCCAATAAAAGAGCTATAGGAATTCCAAATAGGTAAAATGAAGCAAGATTGACATAGGCTCCAATATGTTGCCAACCACACCCCCTAGCAACACCTACAAAAAAATAAAAATAAAAATGAATCAATCCACATTAACAATATATTATATATAGAAACCATATTTTGCACCAACTTTATTCCGATCTTCACTAGTCTGAGACGATCATCTGTTCAAGTACCCCTTCTTCTACTCGAGCCTCATCATAACCATTTTTTTCATCTCATTCATATTCTAAAGGACTCTTTCATATTGCATTGGCCCTAGCAACTAGCAACACAACATAAACTCTTCAAACGGATCCTTCTTTTCTCAACTCGCCTTTTCTTAAAGTTTCATACTACTACTATTCAAGTGATACGTGAATTGCTCAGGAGAGAGAGAGAGATTCAGAGTGCAAATAAAACATTAAAAGTACTACACAGAGAGATGATTAGTAAAATGTCTAACCTGAAAGAGAAGCTTGTAAGGCATCCATTATGACAGATAATGAAAGAAGAGGAGCAATCTTTGCTACATAGTTCACAACTTCCATCTCACTACTGTAAATGAAACCAAAAATGTTTCGACAACCAAATAGAGTCGCGCTTATTAGTATAGCCTCCATTACTGTAAGGAGCATCACTGTGAAAACAGAAATACGCGCTCTTTGTGAATTTCCAGCTCCTAACTCGTTGGAAACTCTCGTGCTGATAATTAAACGAAACGTTAGAGCTTAGAACCTCAATGCTCAAATATAACATACCATTAGAATCTTATAAGTTCATACCTTACAGCACTAGAAAGACCATATGGAATTGAATAAAGTGTAGCAATAGTGTTGAGGCTGTAAAACAGAATGTCACAAGAAGAAAGTCAGAGAACGAACTTATTACAGTCTGTTTCATCTAAAAGTTTAAACTGTTACAGTGATCGATAAACTTACCATACAGATAGCACTGAAGTTTCAAGCTCAGGATTTGGCAATAGCCCGGATAACAACACAATGAACTCGAATGACCATCCTTCAAGACTACATCAAAGAAACACATTATACAATTGTCTAACAATTAGTCAATAAGTTTTAGCTGAAACATACCATATCATGACAGCTGAAGGGATAGCAAAACGAAAGAACTCTTTCGTTCCATAGAAAATCTCTGATGAAATTGGCACACGAGTTTTCTCACAAGCAGGGGAAAACCTCATGTATGACGCGAGAATTGTGACATTTAACCAAATGGATATGTCCATTGCGAATGCAGCCCCAATATTCTTGAAGCCAGTGTGAAAAACTAGTAACCAACATAGTGGTACATGAATAGCTATTGTTACACATGAACTTATGATTAAAGGAAAGATCATACTTTGCATTAGATAATATCGAACGAGGGGCTGAAGAGCTGCACTACCAAAGAGAGTTGGGATTAAACACATTATGAATCTTCCAGCTTCATGTGAAATCTGAGGATCTTGTCCGATGAATACGAGTAATCGTCCTATGTATATCCATAACAAGGACAGGGGAATGCAAACTATAAATAGACAGAAGATAGCTGTGTATGTTTGTGTTCCAATTTTCTTGTATTGCTTAGCTCCATATGCTTGTCCACATAGTGTTTCTAGTGCACTCGCCATTCCTAGCTGCAAAATTACAAGTGATTTTTTCAGCTAAGTATATGTGATATGCAACTTGAAATTACATATTTTTTCCCTCAAAACAGAGATTTTATTTTGTTTAGATATTTGTCTGGCTATAAGTCATTTCATTAAGAATATAACAACAATAACCAGGATTTCTATAATATGAGTGCACTGCTGAAGAAACGAGAAGAACAAAAATACATTAAGTGGGAATTGATCCTTTTGTTTCTATTGGTAAATAACTAAGCTTTTAAGTTTTAACTAAGTGCACCATCAAGCCTTTTTGAAGTGTGGGTGCCAATATCCAACGGGCGGTATTAGATCAATTCTAGAAATATGTACGTCAAAAATCTAGTTTTGAAGAAAGATCACAGGTTTGCGTGCCCTATAAATTACACATAAATTTGTTCCTATCAACAAGAATATACCGCGTATATTTTCATAAGTGAGATCTAGGGAAGGTGGATATATGACCTTACTCTTATTTTTGTGGGGTAGAGAAATTGTTTATGATAACATGAAGATTGTTTAGTTTTAAATTATTTCTAAATATAGAAAAATGTGATTCTCTTACCAATAAGAGTTGTGATGAAGTGGGAACCGATGCAGGTACCAAACAAACGGTGCGAAACCCAAAAGAAAAAGAAGAAGAGAAGATGACGTTCTTTTTAGGAGAGACCAAAAGNTGTGAAATCTGAGGATCTTGTCCGATGAATACGAGTAATCGTCCTATGTATATCCATAACATGGACAGGGGAATGCAAACTATAAATAGACAGAAGATAGCTGTGTATGTTTGTGTTCCAATTTTCTTGTATTGCTTAGCTCCATATGCTTGTCCACATAGTGTTTCTAGTGCACTTGCCATTCCTAGCTGCAAAATTACAACTGATTTTTTCAGCTAAGTATATGTGATATGCAACTTGAAATTACATATTTTTTTCCCTCAAAACAGAGATTTTAGATATTTGTCTCGCTATACGTCATTTCATTAAGAATATAACAGCAATAACCAGGATTTCTATAATATGAGTGCACTCTGTTTCAAATTATAATTATCTTAATTATTTTATCATTTTACAAGTTCAACACAAAATTAATTATTCTTTCCCATTTTACCTTTTATACTAATTGTTCTTGAAAAGACTATAAACATCTAAATCATGAGGTAATAGCACACAAATAGAGTAAATAATCGACCAAGAGAGACTACACCATATGACATAATTAAGGGTAAAAGAGTCAAATCTCCACCTAGTTAATTTTTTCTTAAAAAAATATTCCAAAAAATACGACAGATAATCTGAATCTGAAAATATGTTTTTGGAAAAAGAATAGTAGTACTATATTTTTGTGTACTCTTTCTCTATACAAGTTACAACAAATAATTAGGTAATTCAATTGTTTATTTAGTTCAAATTAGGACGAATTTGTTTCTAGATTTAATCATGAATAACGTGTTATAAAAACAAAAGTATTTGAACTTTATAAAAAAAAAAGCAGCCGATAATTATTGTCAATTGTTTTGACCATGACCAAGTTGATAAACACGTTGTACAAGAATCATTAGTTTTTCTAGCATTTATTTTTATACGATCGATCGTTAGGTAGTGTATAAGAGTTATGTAAGTATTTGTACAAAAAATCGTCATAAGAGAATTTTTATACTTAGTTTACGCACGATTTAGTTATTTATGTACTGTTTATTAAATTCTATACATAGCAAATGAATGCTAATATGCTATCGAATATGATATTACTTACATAAATAACTTAATTCCTGACCCGCTATCGTATAGTGGGAACTGCCAAAGAAACAGGAGACAACAAAAGCAGAAATCTTGGGCCCTTTTCTCTGATGCTTCATTTTAGTACATTATTTCTACGTATTTTTAGTATAAGATTATAAATTTAAATATCATTTTATTTTGAAAAAAAAAATTAAAAAAATATTTTTTTACTTTTTAAAATTTCGTGTCAATAGAAGACTAGACAAACAAATTAAAACGGAGGAAGTACTCGATAATGATATTTCAGCTACCTGATAGCTATACTTTATTTTGCTTTCATATTTGAGTTTAATATGAATATTTCAAATTCCTCTTCTTCTTTTTTGTCTCTTTTATTTTGGAAAAAATAAATGATAGAGAGCAAAAAATAAAAAAACTTCATGATTTAAATTCAAATTCATCTCCATAGATTCATTAACCAGCACAAGTAGGCATTGTTTAATATGTTGAATGGTGTAGCCTGCCATCTGATCTAACTAATCTTATTATTAATATTAGAAATTGTTACTTAATTATCATATCTTCAACACATAGACAATGGTTTTGCACTATGTTGCTCAGATTCTTCAAAAATGTTATTTTTTAAAGATAAGATACATAACATAATTTTTGAAGCAATTATCATATCTTCAACACAAAAGATAATGGTTTTGCACTATGTTATTCAGACTCTTTAAAAATGTCAGCAAAAGACACGTACTGTCAAATTCTTCAAAAATAGTGTACTTTTTAAAGATCAGATACATAACACAATATTTGAAGCAATTATCATATCTTCAACTCAAAATATAATAGTTTTGCACTCTGTTGTTCAGACTCTTCAAAAATATCATCAGAACACATACTGTCAGATCCTTTAAAAGTAGTGTATCTTTAAAAGATCCGACACAGATGCAACGACGACAATCTAATATTTGAAGAGTCTGAACAACGTGAAATAAAAAAGAAGGAGATGGATATACATACAAGAAGAGTTAAGCCAGTGACAGTAGCAAGAGAGACAGCAATAGCAGTGCTAGATAGGTAAAGTTGACCTAAATGACCAACCATCATCATAGATATAACTTGTAACAAATATTGTGATAGTGTTACTGATGCCATTGGCCCAGCCAAATAACCAATCTTCTTTATTTCCATCCATATAACATCCCATTTCACTTCTTGATCTGTCAACACAACTTCAATATTATTTTCCTCTAATAATTTCTCTTTTACTAACAATCCCTCTTCTAAATAACTTCCCATTTTTTTTTTTCTATTTTTGTTGTGTGTGTTGTTGTGTTGCTCTAGTTTTCATTAAAAGTAATAGAATAGAGTACCATTTATATAAACCTTGCATGTGAGGAGGAGGAGGAGGGAGTTGTTGGAGACCACTAGACCTAATTATGTAGATGTGTTAATTAGGCTAGGTGTGAGGGGATGGAGAAAATGGTCTTATTGATTCATACTTATTCGCACCAGGTGTTTACATTACGTTAAATAAATGAAGGAAACATTTATTCGTTTATTTTGAAAGTTACTTCTGGTATATAATCAATCTGACCTTTATAATAGTGATGATTATCTTTGATCGATAACAATATTTTATTATAATGATTACATTTTTCATGGAGCTGATTGTTCATGTTATATTATATGCAGAGGCAAAGCCAAGGTTAGGAGTTTGGGGGTACTAAATCAATTTTGTTTAGGGGTTCACATGTTGATAAATATATATTTAATTAATTTTCTAATATAAATATAGGGTTTACGAAAAAGCTAATGGGTTCGTCCGAACCCATGAAGCCTCACCTAACTCCGCCTCTGATTATATGTTCTAATAATAACATTTCCTATTATATACAAATAAACAATGATTTATAAAAAGGTTCGAGTGTACTATTTGAATAAAATAAAAATGTACATAGTTGGCAAAGTTTCATTGTTTGAATTTCCCTTAATTAACCCTCAATTAATCTCCACCAAATGGAGTTTTTATTTATTTTCTATATCTACCCTAACACCATAGAAATAAGCATCTCCATTTAATTGGAGCCCAAAGACCAAATCTACATCTATTAATTATATTAATTGGAGTTTTTATTGAAAATTTAATGTTTCCCCAAACTAGCTAAGAATTTAAGTAGACAACGTATATATCATCAAATAAAAAAGTTTGTTTTCTTTTCGTTCAAAAAAAAAATTGGTCTAATTTAGTTGTAATTTAATTTATTTCAATAAGTCTCGTGTCATTGCCAATTGCCATACCTATATTTATCTCTATTTGTAGCTTATTAAAATTTTATTTTCTAAAGTTAAATTGTTTGTTTGATATAAATACTGCATAATTTTGACATACATATATATTTTATAATATTCCTTCTGTCGTAAATTATTTGTTGTGATTTATTTTACACGCTTCTAAGAAACCAAGTTAAGACTTTAAAAAAAATAAATTATGTTCCTTATTAATATTTGAACAATCATAACATCATCTCATAGTTAAAATATTTGTAATTTTCAAAAATAGTTATTATTAAGGATTAAATGAAAAAATTAACTATTCTTTTCTTAAAACTTCTAAAATGTAAATAAAGATAATTATCTTTATGATAAAATCACGATAGATTATCTGAGACGAGATATCGAAGAAATCATAGATGGCAAATGTTTTGCATTGGGATTGGTGATTTATAAATAGTTGAGTTGGCTGCAGAGAGAGTGACAAAAATTAATTATATTATCGCGGTACATTATATTTACTCAAAACCTTAATCATGCAAACAAAATGGAGAATATCTACACATTTTTTATAATTAGATTTAAGTGTATTTTATAATTATAAGCCATCTTTAAGATCGAAATTTTACTTAGTTTAATTTGTTTGTTATATTTTTTTAATTCATTTGAAAAAATATTTATATTTTTGGTAAATTTTTTGTAATATATTTAAAATCATAAAATTTAAATTTTTATAGTATATCAATATAACTTTGAAGACCAATTTTATTTGACTCTCATAAAATAAAACATAAATACTAATTTGAGACGGAAAAATATAGTTGAACATGTAAGTCAAATGACATCTTACTCTTCGAACACGTACACTATTCTTTTAATTATAAAAATGAAAATGGACGAGAACAAATATTTGTTGACTTTTCCTTTGACCAAAAATCTCAAGTTGTTCAGATTTATATTTTTAAAATATATTTCCCTCAACAATGTAGTTTAGAAAAAGTAAGATTTCTTTAATTTCATAATTTGATAAATTATATTCTTGAGTGATTTTACACCTGTTTGTGTCATGTGTGTACATGTTATAGTCAAATCTCAAATAGAAAATGATTTTTTTTTTAAAAAAAAAAAATTGCATCTAACTTGTTAGATAGGACATGTTTTTAATTAGGGGACCATGTATGAGTTGTAAAGTTGTAAAGTTTACTTGGTAAATAATAAAATTGTTTACCGAAAAATAAGTATAGATAATATAATAATGTTAAAGTTATCATTGTTTGCAACAAATTTTAAAGTGACAGAAAATAAATTACAATCACAAAAAAATAAGAAGAAACATAATTTTATTTATCAAGATTGCGGGTACAATTTTGTTGATCCCTTGATCTACTCTCCTAAGATGATTTATCCATGATTCGAGGGTCGTTAGTGGCATATTTCTTGAACTAGGATGATTTAGATTTGACCTCTATATGAATATTCCATCAATTTGTGGAATATTCGAGATCTTCGATATTTTTAAAAATACCCAAGAGTTTATGGGATCTTTGAGATGCCTTTTAAGGGAATTTAGTACCCTTTATATAGGCTCAAACTAGGGTTTAGGGTTGAGTAGCCTCCAAGAATTCTAATTGAAACTGAACACACCTTCTAAAGTCCCAATTCGAATTGAACACGTCTTGTAGAGTCCGCAAAATTTCAATGTCTACAAATGTCCCCTGCTTCAAGGCTTGTCGGAGTGTAAACTCGATGAAACTCAAAGACGAGACTTGAATTACTCATTATTGCACCTTTGCAACTTCAAATTTTCATATTTGATTTAAGAGAGAAGAGATGAAGGGCAGATTTGGTCCCACTGGGCGTGCCAATTTGTTTGCAACAAATTTTAAAGTGACAGAAAATAAATTACAATCACAAAAAAATAAGAAGAAACATAATTTTAGTTATCAAGGTTGCGGGTACAATTCTGTTGATCCCTTGATACTACTCTCCTAAGATGATTTATCCATGATTCGAGGGCCGTTAGTGGTGTATTTCTTGAACTAGGATGATTTAGATTTGACCTCTATATGAATATTCCATCAATTTGTGGAATATTCGAGATCTTCAATCTTTTTAAAAATACCCAAGAGTTTATGGGATCTTTGAGATGCCTTTTAAGGGAATTTAGTACCCTTTATATAGGTATAAACTAGGGTTTAAGGTTGAGTAGCCTCCAAGAATTCTAATTGAAACTGAACACACCTTCTAGAGTCCCAATTCGAATTGAACACACCTTGTAGAGTCCGCAAAATTTCAATGTCTACAAATGCCCCCTGCTTCAAGGCTTGTCGGAGTGTAAACTCGATGAAACTCAAAGACGAGGCTTGAATTACTCATTATTCCACCTTTGCAGCTTTAGATTTTCATCTTTGATTTAAGAAAGAAGAGATGAAGGGCAGATTTGGTCCCACTGGGCGTGCCAATTTGTTTGCAACAAATTTTAAAAATAAATTACAATCACAAAAAAAATAAGAAGAAACATAATTTTATTTATCAAGATTACGGGTACAATGAATATTCGAGATCTTCGATCTCTTTAAAAACACCCAAGAGTTTATGGGATCTTTGAGATGTCTTTTAATGGAATTTAGTATCATTTATATAGGCATAAACTAGGGTTTAGGGTTGAGTAACCTCCAAGAATTCTAATTGAAACTGAACACACCTTCTAGAATCCCAATTCGAATTGAACACGTCTTGTAGAGTCCGCAAAATTTCAATGTCTACAATCATAAGATACAGATTAACTACTTGTCTTAATTTTCAAACAATTGAAAATTCACATTAATTTTTTTTTATCAAAGTATAAATATTACCGCCCTTAAAGTAAATAATCCATAAACATTATTAGTAGATAAATGTGCTTTTTAAATTTTTCTATTTAAAAGATAAATGTGCTTTTGAAATAGCAAAATATAAAAGTCTCATAGTTTTGAGAAGCATAAAATTAAAACATGACAATCAATAGAAAATGTAGATATAAATTTAGTTATATATCTAACTATTTTTAGAAAAAAAATGTTCAAATGATATTCATTGTTATGATATTCTTAATTAGCAACTATGCAATTCGTTATTTGAGTTATTCAGAATCTTCATATTTCTTAAAATTAAATGAATTGAACTTTTAATTTATTTGTTAAAGAATTTGAGCATCGCTAATTAGGAAATTTGACATATTATTTTGAGAGAAGCTTATAAGCTAGTGAGCCTCAAACGAACGTTAAGCATGTTAAGAACCCATGGATGGGTGCTTGAGACGTAAGCTTAATTAATAGATTGCTAAATGATCAGAAAATTAAAAAAAACTATAATATTTTTTTTATTTTAAAATAAATTGATCTTTTTTTCATTTTTTAGTTAAAAGGTATTTAAGTTAACTGGCTAAAAATGTTTTAAAAAGTAAAATAACATAGATAAAATATCATTCTGGCCAAATTTTCTGACCAAAAAGATTTTTCCTAGATAAAAATCTCACATATCTATCATAACGTTTATCAAATTTTATTTCATAGAATTCAGCAAAATATCACTTCATTTGTAAGTTTCAAATTTCAACTTCCAACTACATTACGCAGTTCAATTTTTGATTTTATTAAATAGTCATGCATGCATCCATTAAGGTTGCGTTAGCTTAAAGATTAGACATTTTAAAATTGTATTTCGTCTCAATTTATGTGAAGATAATATTATATTTGAGGAGGTCAAATATTTTTTACTATAACTTTTTCTTTTTTTTAAAAAAAAAATTAGTTATATTAACTTGTGTGTAATATTTTTAAAATATAATTTTCAAATATATAAAATTTTATTTATAAATATTTGAAGAATTTATATCCAAATTTATAATTAAATTTAGAAAAAAGTGCCAAAACCATTCTTAATCTCGGCACGAATTATTAGTTTCATTCTCATACTATTGACAACTTTAAAAATACCGTTTTAATTGACTAACTTAAATACACATCCGATCTTGCAACATATATAATTGAAATACAACCTTAATTTTTCACCAAGTTTTGGGTATTTTCAACACTTCTCTCAACTTTTTATTAAGGGCCCGTTTGCCCATGCGATATGATATCATGATATGGAATCATGAGATGATTTGTTTGGACATGAGATATGAAATTTTTGTGTTGTATATTTTCTCATAAACATAAAAATCTCATAAGTTGTAAAACTATTAAAATAGCCCCAATTGTTTATTCAATCTTATCAAATAAACAAAAAATTATAAAATCGCATAATAAATTATTACAAAGTTATGTGTTCTCCACTTAAGTAATTATTTCATCTAACTTTAATTTAATAAAAAAATTGAACATAAATTGTAGTGTACTAGTCTTTAATATAATCCTCCCACATAGTACGGACAATTTCCTCACGTTGAACTTGCATTTCTCAATCATGTGACCGAGAAGACGAACCAACATTGTTACTTTGAGTCATTTGTTGGTCAATATCCTCCGCAACTATATCTTCATGTTCATAGACCATAAATATTTCATCACTACGTTGGTATTCTCACAAATAATTATGTTACACTACACAAGCTATAACAATTTTCACTTGTGTATCATTATCATAATGGTTCATGCCTTGTTTCAGTATTCTAAATCTATTTTTCCAAGCTCCAAAAGTCCGTTCAATCACATTGCGCAGAGATGAATGCCTATAATTAAATAGTTCTTTGGCATTTTGAGGCTCTCTTTCACTTCCTCGGTAATCTTGCAAAGGATAGCGTAGTCCTTTGTATGGAGCTAAAAATCCTTTTGTGTTTCGGAAACCAGCATCAACAACATAATATTTATCTACCAAAAAATATTTTATAAAGAATTACTAAAAGCATATGTGACGTAAATGAGACAGCTTTGTGTAAATAAATAATATTTATTCTAATGATGTAATTTAAAGTTACCATATGACAGAAATGAACATTGTGACGTTGGTTCAACAAGTGCATTCTCAAGTACTTTACTATCATGTGCAGTACCTTCCCAACCAGCAGCAACAAAGGTAAATTGCATATCAAAATCACAAGCACATAAGACATTTTGTGATGTTCTTCCTTCGCGATTACGATATGCCTGTTGCACCACTTTAGGAACCTCCCCTTCTATATATGTTTCATCAATCGCACCAACACAATCCTATCAAATAAAAAAAACATCAATATTAGTTTAGTGAACATAAAATAAATTGGAAGCATTATAGAATGCACTTCATAAAAATAATGTTTGTAAGAGTAATAAAAATAGTGCTTCCAAGACAATGCAAAGTCATAAAATAAATATTATCTCTTTAAATAAAGTTGATAGGAAATATGTAACTAAATACTAATAACTTACACATAAAATATAAATGTGCACTTATTAAGGCCATAAAATAAATTTATTAATGTGATAGAAATTTTATCTTAAACCAAGCCCAAAATCGAGTATTATGTCAAATTTTGGAATGTACACCAGTTATATTTTTTGGTTGTATAAATGTTGGTGCAATCTTGCTAATTGCATCGGCAACTATTTTAACATGCCGGTTAATTGTTTCAAGTGAATTTTGAAAAGTTTCACAATCGTGAGGTGTGAGTTAAAGTGACTATATGTTGGTGAGAATAATAAATTTTATGTAGGTGAGAATAATAAATTTTAAAAAGTAATGATGTGATTATAAATTTTATTTACATATGAAACAAATGGTAAGTAGATATAAATGTGGGGTTGTTTTAACAAAATATAAACTCATGGATCAATTATTATATTAAAATATCTCAAATCATGATATGGAATCACCATATAATTCCATATCATGGTTTTTGGAGAATATGGTATCACCTCTCATGATATGGAATCATGAGATGGAATCAGTATAAAATCGCATGTCCAAATGCTGATTCCATCTCAGATACCATATCGTGATATGGTATCGCATGGCCAAATGCCTACTAAGAGTCTCATGCTCCTATAAAAATTTGAGACCACTTGTTATGTCATGTGACAGATCAAGGATGTATCTAAATTTAATTAAATAATTAGAAGATTCTTTTTAACTCTGTCAATAAGTGTTTGACTCTTTTACTCTGAATATCTTTACATAAATTAAAATAAATGGGAGTAATAATTTTAACTCAATCTCAAAATGTATTTTGTAGACTCAATTATTTTTCAAATTAAAACAAATAAAACCTTAAAATATGGCTAGGTTACAAATTCTTTTTATGTGTACGTACAAAATATAAAATAAAACTTTTCATGTAGCTGGAAATTGGAATAAGAACTTTTGTACTGTATCACGTGGAATCTGAATGAAAAAGATTGATGACGTGGAAATGACATAGAAAGAGAAGTAAATAAAAAAATGGAGACATGGAAGAAAATTTTCTCCGTCTTATATCAGTTAAATCATTTTTTTTATACACGTATATTAAAAAATCACAAATAAAAAGATAATATTACTAATTCAATGTTTTCTTGATTTAATAAGGTGAACAATTAATATGGGATGGAAAGAGTAACTTTTAATTCAGTCGGATTCTAAATAAAATGTGGAGACCCCTTCTTCATCTTCTTCTTTTTTTTTCATACGATGTCCGGAGATCATATTAGATTCCCGGCTAAATTTAAATCGCATACTATAGGGCCCTTTCGGGGGTGGTGCTTTCATCTTGATTTTCTCTATATCAAGACTCAAGTTCGAAACCTTTAATTAAAAGTGAAGCAATTTTATCACTGCACCACAACTCAGATTGGTGTGCGAACCCCCTTCTCTTTCATGCATTAATTCAATCTCTCTCAATGATTAAATTAAAGTGGTACCTGCAACACCTAACACTTTTGGGTAACGATAGGCAATTCAAACACAAGTGGGAAACAAAGTGCAAATATTACTCGCTCTCCGTTTTAATTTATATGATATAATTTAATTGAATATTGAGTTGAGAAAGAAATTATAGTTTAGAAATTTGTTTATTTATAATAATTCATAAATATTTTATATTTGTATAGCTATAAATTATTTCATAAAAATTAAAAAAAATTAAAATTAAATTATTAATAGTAAATATATATTTTGGACTAATTAAAAAGAAAGACGAAAGAAGTATTATTATTTATGGAATAGACAGAGTAGAGACATGTCCACTCAATTTATTATTATTTTCTGCCCATTTAGTACTTATTAATTGTAATTTGTAACGTGTAAACTTAAGAAATAAAAGAACGTTCGAGGGGTGCTTGTTGACACATTTTAAATCACATATCAATTATCTTAGCAAAAACGTAGGGGTTGACATGAATATGAGAAAATTGAAAAATTGGATCGAATTGAGTTAATTTGATTTGATGTTGGTGTTTTTGTTTCTTCAACAGGTGGATTCTTTGGTTTGGTGTTCAATGTAAGGGTTGGTTTCTAAAATTTTGTGCATCGAATAGCTAAATTTTTAATTTAAAAATAATAATTACTGTATATATTTAAGGGCATTTAATACTAAACAACTGTGTTAAGTTTGGCATCCCCTTGCTCCATTATCCTCAACAAACTAAGAGCTGTTTGAGTATGCCCTTGTTTACAAAGCCCATTCATGACTGTACCAAACAAAATTTCATCCATCCCGTGGCGGAATCAGAATTTTCAATAAGGGGATTCAAAATCTAAAAAAATAGACACACGAAGTAGCTGAAGGGTGTTCGACATCTACTATATATACCTAAAAAATTATTTTAATCATGTATAAATCATATAATTTTCCGTCGAAGGGGGTTTGAATGAACCCTAGGGTGGCTCCGCCACTGCATCCATCTTACAAATTTTCTCTTTCACCAGCTTCCTAAACAACCACATAGCATCCTGAATCTTATTTTGTTCAAAAAGTCCCCTCATAAGAGTACTTAAAGTAACCACATTAAATAAAGATAATTATCTTTAAGATTAAAATCACAATAGATAATTTGAGACGAATCAACAAATCATAGATCCGTGTTAGGCTAATTATTTGCATTGTGATTGGTGATTTATAAATACTAGTAGAGTTGACTACAGAGAATGTGACAAAAATTAATTATATTATCGTGGTACATTATATTTACTCAAAACCTTAATCATTGCAGACAAAATGGAGAATATCTACACATTTTTTGCATAATAATTAAATAGATTTAAGTGTATTTTATAATTATATAAGCCATCTTTAAGATCGAAATTTTACTTAGTTTAATTTGTTTATTTAATTCATTTAAAAGAAATATTATATTTTTGGTAATTTTTTTGTTTTTAATTTTTTCGTGATATTTAAGATCAGAAAATTTTGGGAAAAATTATGTAGAATATCAAACATTTAGCCTATATTAAGTATTATAGCTATAGTTTAAGAAAATTGTAATTCGCGGTTATAATTTTCCCAATTTTTACTATTTGCCTGATTTGTATAAATTCATAATTTGTATAATTCTATTTCTAATTGTAGAAATCCAGAATTTTATTTATACTTATTCTAATTATTTGTATACGATTTATGAAAAATTCATAATAAATTTCCCTGTTTGTATATTGCAAGCGAAATATACAAACAGAGTTCTGAAAAATTCATAATGTATAAATACAAAATTCATATATACTTACCCTATTTGTATATTCGCAAGCAAAATATACAAATGGACAGAAATATATACAAATCGTAACCTCCATAGCAAATGAAATTATAGCTATGGAGTACAATTATCGAAACTATAGCTATAAAACTTTATTATGTTGATTATTTTTTATATTTTTAAAATTTCCTCAAAAATTTTATAATATTTTAGTGTATTCTATATAATTTTTATTTAATCCAATTGAACTTTGAAGATCAGTTGTATTTGACTCTCCAGAAGAAAAAAAACATAAATCCTAATTTGAGACGAAGGAAATATGAGTTGAACATGTAAGTCAAATGACATTTTACTCCTCAAACACGTACACTATTTTATTATTATTATAAATAAATGAAAATGCATTGGGAAGAAATGTTTATTTGCTTTTCATTTGACCAAAAAAATCAAGTTGTTCAGATTTGTTTTTTTAAAATATATTTCCCTCAACAATGTAGTTTAGAAAAAGTAGATTTCTTTAATTTCATAATTTGATAAAATATATTCTGGATTGATTTTACACCTGCATGTGTCATGTGTGTACATGTTATAGTCAAATCTCAAATAGAAAATTATTTTTTGAAAAAAATAAATTGCATCTAACTTGTTAGACAGGGCATGTTTTTAATTAGGGACCATTTATGAGTTGTAAAGTTTACTTGGTAAATAATAAAATTTGCTTACCAAAAAAATAATATTAATAATATATTTTGCATATTTTTATAAGTATAGATAATATAATAATGTTAAAGTTATCCTAACATACAAATTAACTACTTGTCTTAATTTTCAAACAATTGAAAATTCACATTAAAAAATATTATCAAACTATAAATATTACCTTCCTTAAAGTAAATAATCCATAAACATTATTAGTAGTATAATTTAAAACATTATTCTTTCATGAATAAAAATAAAAGGGTTTTAAATAGCAAAATAGAAAAATTCGATTATTTTGAGAAGCATAAAATTAAGAAATGAAAATCAATAGAAAGTGAAGATATCAAATTTAATTATATTTCTGGCTATTTTTAAAAGAATGTTCAAATGAATTCATTCTCATGATATTCTCAATTAGTAATTATGCAATATTATAATTTTTTATTTGAGTTATTCTGAACCTTTACATTTTTTAAAATGAATTGAACCTTTTATATATTTGTTAAAGAATTTGTGGGTCAATAATGCTAATATATTAGGGAATTTGACACATTATAAAACTAAACCCTACGTATAAATATATTATGACGTTTTATCAATACTTCACCAAAAAATAATCCCCGAGTGAGTCCCAAAAAAATCTCTTACCAAACAAAGTGACAATTTAATATGAGAGAGTATTGGTAACAGTTGTTATGTCATGAAACAAATCGAGGATGTATCTAAGTTTAGTTAAATAAATAGAAAACTTTTTCCAGACGCACTGTCGATATGTGTTTGACTCTCGTACTCTGAACATATATTTACATAAATTAAAATAAATGGGAGTAATAATTTTAACTCAATCTGAAAATGTATTTTGTAGACTCAATTATTTTTCAAATTAAAAAGGAACAAATAAAACCTTAAAATATGGCTAGGTTACAAATCCTTTTATGTGTACCTACAAAAAATAAAAAAAAACTTTTCATGTAGCTGGAAATTGGAATAAAAACTTTTGTACTGTATCACGTGGTACGCATTAAACCAGAATGAAAAAGATTGATGATGTGGAAATGACAAAGAAAGAGAAGTAAAAATAAAATGGAGATATGGAAGAAAATTATTCTCCGTCTCATATTAGATAATCATTTTTTTATATACATTTATTAAGAAATTACAAATAAGAAGATAATTTTATTAATTCAATATTTCTTAATTTAATAAGGTGAACAACTAATATGGGATGGAAACAATAACTTTCAATTCAGTCGGACTCTACATAAAATGTGGAGACCCCTTCTTCATCTTCTTCTTTTTTCCATACGATGTCCGGAGATTATATTAGAGTCCCGACTAAATTTAAATCTCATACTATAGGGCCCTTTCGGGGGTGGTGCTTTCATTCTGATTTTCTCTATACCAAGACTTAAGTTCGAAATCTTTAATTAAAAGTGAAGCAATCTTATCACTGCACCATAATTCAGACCGATCTGCGAACCCCCTTCATCTTTCATGCATTAATTCAATCTCTCTCAATGATTAAATTAAAGTGGTTCTGCAACACCTAACACTTTTGGGTAACGATAGGCAATTCAAACACAAGTGGGAAACAAAGTCCAACTATTACTCGCTCTCCGTTTTAATGCATATGATATAATTTAATTGAATATTGAGTTGAGAAAGACATTATAGTTTAGAAATTTGTTTATTTATAATAATTCATAGGTATTTTATATTTGTATAGCTATAAATTATTTCATAAAAATTTAAAAAAATTAAATTAAATTATTAATAGTAAATATATATTTTGGACTACAATTAAAAAGAAAGACGAAAGAAGTATTATTATTTATGGAATAGACAGAGTAGTCAGTAGAGACATGTCCACTCAATTTATTATTATTGTCTGCCCATTTAGTACTTAATAATTGTAATTTGTAACGTGTAAACTTAAGAAATAAAAGAACGTTCGAGGGGTGCGTGTTGATAGGGCTGGTCATAAACATCGAAAAACCAAAAAATCGAATCGAATTGACTTATTTCGGTTTTCGGTTCAGTATTTGATATATATTTTTATATTTTTTGGTATTTCGATTCGGTTTTTGGTATGTAATTTTTGTGTTATTCGGTATTTCGATTTACCGAAATATATTATATTATAATATATATTAATATTATATTAATTATTAATATTAAATAATAAATATTATAATTTAAAATTAAAAGCAGAAGTAGGTCAAAAGTTTGTTTTTTCAAACTTTTCCTACTTTTCAACGTTACAGACCCACTTCCCAAAAGACAAAACTTACCGTTCCCACTTCCCACGTCTAGTCATCTACAGACTACAGCAGCAGTGACCGTTCGGCGACCAGCAGCACGCAGCAGCCGCCAGTCGACCAGCAGGCAGCCGCAGCACAGCAACGACCGGTAAATTTCAATGTTAACGACAGTTTATTATTTTGAATCATACAATAATTTAAAAAACAGACTAAAATAAAAAATAAAAATAAATAAATAAATAAATATATATATATATAAAAATAAACAAAAAAATTACAAAATTTTAAAAAGCCCAATAAGCAGGCCCATAACAAAAAATCGAACTAACAAAAATCGAACCGAAATAACATAAATCGAACCGAACCGAATTATTTTGGTTCGATAATCGGTACATGTTGTACAAGAATTGAAAACCAAAAATACCGGAAAAAAAATCCGAAACTGAATCAAAATACCGAATGCACAGCCCTATTTGTTGACACATTTTAAACCACATATCAATTATCTTAGGAAAAACGTAGGGGTTGACATAAATATGAGAAATTGAAAAATCGGATCGAATTGAGTTAATTTGGTTCTTCAGTTTTTTGGTCTGATGTTGGTGTTTTTGTTTCTTCAACAGGTCAATTCTTTGGTTTGGTGTTCAATGTAAGGGTTGGTCTCCAAATTTTTGTGCATCGAATAGTTGAACGTGGAGATTAAAAATAATAATTATATAAGTTGAACGTGGAGATTAAAAATAATAATTATATATTTAAGGGCATTTAATCAACCAAAAAATAAAATTCAACTAGCAATTGAACAAATTAAAATAGCAATAGATTTATTCAGATAGTTAACTTCAATTATTAATTAATCCTCAAGTGAAACTCAAACAAATTTTTGCCGATATATGTATTGTAAATTAAAGGAACCCGTCTTCGTCCTTACTTATTTGAGCACTAGTTGGAGGCACAATATCACGTTCTTGATAAAGATAAATATGATATTTTAAGCACAATAAGTGTTTCATGGTGAGACACATCATCACTTAACATGATTTTAAATTTTTTAGTATCTTATATTTTAATTTTATCCTCATTTTATTTTTCATTAGCACCAAAAAAACATTTTAAAAAGACTTAACCAGTTCAATATGGTACTCAATGACACCTTTTCAAAATCAAATATCAAAGTTTAATAAAATTGAATTTAAAAAACCGAACATCCACTCCTAAAAACATTCATTCTTGTTTGTTTTATTATTAAGATAGGAAAATTGGTCAATTATATCCCTAAATTATGCAAAATGAAATGATTTTATTCTTTATTTCAGTTTTGTAGCACAAACATCTCTCGTTATAAGCAACTTTATTTGAAAAAAATACCATTTTTACTAATGATTACGACAACTCAAGTGGAGAAGAGTCAATTTTGCTCATAATCTAATCAATTAAATGTGTCGATTTTGTTTTTCTTCCTAACAAGTCAGGGTCATCTCGACCATAAGGCCACTAAAGTAATCACTTGGGGTCCCAAATATTTTAGGACCCCCAATTTTTCTAATGATATATATATTTAGTTAATTGTAATCTCCTTTCTTACATGGCTACTATTTTGTTGACTTATTTATATTTTGACGATTATCATGAACCTACATTATTATTTTTATATTTACTTTTTATCATTCCCCTTTCTATTATTATTCTCTCGTAATTGAATATTCTAAAGTCTACCAAACCGTAGAATCTTTTGCATTATGCAAAATCTATAGTTGTGTGCTTATAAAAAGATCAAATTTATTTTCTTGGGGTATTATTTAAATTTCAAATACTGCAACAAATCAATACTATTATAATATCATTATATCAACTTATCAAATTCAGATCAACTATTTCAATATTATTATATAAGTTTTTAAAATTTTTGAGTTAAGTTTTATAATTCTAACTTTATATTATATTTCATTGAAAATTTCATCATTTATATTCTTACTTCATAAGGTCTACATAAATCCTTTCTTCTTGAGGCTTCACTTTTAAGATATACATGGTGTATATTATAGTTATTGAATTTATATATGATAACCAAAAACGTAAGACTTCATTATGAAATTTGGCTTTAAGCCCTCAAACTTGTTAAGACGGCATGAAGTCAGAGAACAAAATGATTTATACGTACTAACACATAATAATTGAGCACAAGAATGTTTAAAAAGATGCAGGGGTACATAATATGATGTTTAAGTAAAAAGAGTAATCATAGTAACACGTACGTAACGCAATTTCAAATGATCATATCTCTATGGCTATGTAATAAATCGAGCTATGATGAAATTAAATTTCTCGAAGTTTAAGTTTTTAATTTGAACTATCATACAAATGTCAAATTACAGATTTGTAAAAAAAAAATGAATTGACCATTCGATCACCAAATACTATCAAAGTTGTCATGGAACTCGTGATAAGTGCTTATTAATCTATGTCTCTCAATATGGGATAAAAATAACATTACATAATTCCAGTATTTATTTCAATTAAATACTCATAAGATAAGCTCATTCTAAAATTAATCTCAAAATTAGTTATCCCTTATCATTCACACCAAACGAGCTTTAACATTTAAATTAATATAGTCAACTTGTGAAGACACTACAAGTTTACCTTTTTCCATCAAATAGATATGTACTCCCTCCGTCCCATTTTATGTGGCACCATTTTTTTTTTGGTCAGTCCCAAAAAGAATATCACATTTCTTAATATGATAAGTATTTAAAGGTACAATTCTTCTTTTACCCCTGTTGGTCCCACTTAATCTTAAAATAATACTACAATACATTTATGAGGAGAGAGAAAAGTGAGTCTACTTTTTAAAGGACAATTTGGTAAACATTTCAAAGTCTTCATTTATTTCTTAAACTCCGTGCCCGATCAAATATTGTCACATAAAATGGGACGACGGGAATAGCATTTAATTTACTTGTTCTCTTTATGGTCTTCAACTGCTTATTACCCAACACATTTTATTGTTCTGAGCTGTATGGAATGTATATATCGTAAGTAACAAAAACCAAGAAACAAAGATAAAATAACTGTGGATTTCTAGTTGGTTGAGTAAATTTATGAGCCTTCGTACCGCTTTTAACGGTAATGAATATGCATATTAATAAAAAAAGGCAAAACCTTTACTGACAAAACACTATAAGTCTTAGAGAGAGATACTTTGTCACGATCCAAAAATGGACGTGATGGCACTCGTTTTATCTCACTAAGACAAGTCAACCTAAACTCAACCATTACAATAAAATGCGAAATTTTATAATAAACTCAAAAATACCCCAAAATCTGGTTGTCACGTGTACAAGCTTCTAAAGTATTACAATTGATTCAAAAGAAAAACACAAGTCTCAAATGACATTGTTCCTAGAATAGGACAAAATCATAAATAAGAGTAAGAAGGTTTGCTGAAATGACAAGTAGCTACCTTACAAATCTCCATAAGAAGCCTCAGACAAGGAGAAGAGAAAATATCACAAAGGTCCAGGCTAGTAACCTACAAAAAATGTAAAAGCAAGGGGTGAGTATCAAACCACACGGTACTCAGCAAGTAAACTTCTAAACACAAGCTAAGAGAATAAAATACGGGTACTCCTTACACACCAATCGAACCTCCACAACTACAACCTACATAAAACCAGCTCAACCTAACAGTTCACAGTTACATAGCACCCAGCTCAACAACAATCACTTTAACAAATTACATATCCTCAACAACAAACTTAATATTCATCAATCACAACTTCCACAAAAAGGCACTCACAATATCAGCAACACACAAAATCAAGTTCATCAAATAGAGATAATCAAATATCAAGTACTTTTCAACCATCAATAAAACACATAATCATCAAGAATGAAGTACGTCATGGGATGTAATGCAATATGTGTTGGGTTCTGAAGGGTGATTAAGGCGTCATGCGGAAGTTTACAATTGCAAATAATATGGTTGATAAATTAGACGACACATAAAACTATACTAAAGGATATAATATTATTATTTAATATGACCATTGGTCTACATAATTAAAAACTAATAAAAAGCATAAAAATTATAGAGAGAAAATCTTCCCATAACCAAAACTCTCTAAACAACCACATTGTTGATTCTATTGTGCTATGCTATGAGAATAGGGATCTTCAATTTATAGATCTCCAAGCATTTCCTCTAAGGAAAGATCAAACCAAATATGAAAGAAAATTATATTTTCCTTTCAGAAAAAGTTCAAGCATTTATGATAATACTTTGATTTTTCTTTAAGGAAAAAAATAAACTTCAAATAAGGTAAGAAAATCAGGGCAAAACCCTAACAATATGACACCATGNAAAAACACAAGTCTCAAATGACATTGTTCCTAGAATAGGACAAAATCATAAATAAGAGTAAGAAGGTCTGCTGAAATGACAAGCAGCTACCTTACAAATCTCCATAAGAAGCCTCAGACAAGGAGAAGAGAAAATATCACAAAGGTCCAGGCTAGTAACCTACAAAAAATGTAGAAGCAAGGGGTGAGTATCAAACCACACGGTACTCAGCAAGTAAACTTCTAAACACAAGCTAAGAGAATAAAATACGGGTACTCCTTACACACCAACCGAACCTCCACAACTACAACCTACATAAAACCAGCCCAACCCAACAGTTCACAGTTACATAGCACCCAGCTCAACAATAATCACTTTAACAAATTACCTATCCTCAACAACAAACTTAATATTCATCAACCACAACTTCCACAAAAAGGCACTTACAATATTAGCAACACACAAAATCAAGTTCATCAAATAGAGATAGTCAAATATCAAGTACTTTTCAACCACCAATAAAACACATAATCATCAAGAATGAAGGATGTCATGAGATGCAATGCAATATGACACCATGAAATGATATGCCTCAGAATACCAAGTACTCTCTCAACTGTATATACATGATACTCCTTGGAAATACATCGAGAGTTCATGACCCATGGGGGACTCGCGAGGTCCATATACCGACACGGACGATCTCCACGTGTTTGTGTGGACGATCTCAACGCACTATCATAAATCAAACAAATTTCGCATAGACGATCTCCACGTGCCCAAATTATAATCTTAACATCTCACCATCCCTAGCACGGACGATCTCCACGTGCCCAACTTATACTCAATCGCATCTCAATGCATGTACACAATATGATTTCAATAAAAGGAATGATGCATCTCAATCAAAAATCAATATGATATGTAACCACCTCACCTATCACAAGTATACGGGTTCAATAAAGAACACAATCACCCATAATAAATCAAGTCAATTAATCACATTGCCTTTTATTACCCCTTTTTCATCATTAGAATCAATCAATGTGGACAAGTCAACCCATCACCAAGTCTCATTACCCCCAAATACATATTACAAGGAAATACACGAATTTCATACACTTAACAAGGGTTTAGAAATTCACTTGCCTCAATTAATCAACAATTCACTCCGGGACTTGAGCCTTCCCTTTTCGTTGAGCTTCCAAATTAATGCAATCCATTCAAGTACATGAACATAATAAGATTTCGAAACTAACAACACCCATATTAGTATAGGTTCTAAGTTTCAAGCCTAGGGTTAAGCTTCAACTTCTCCAATATCACAATTCTAACGGTATTCATGTAATACAAAATACTCAATACTTAATTTTATACAAAAAAAATAATAATTCCAACACCATTTTGTCTTAAAAGACAATTATATTATATTCCGACCCTCAATTTACATCTTATGCTTAATCCATAACCACGAAAAACATATAGTAATTCCTCAAAAATTTCGTGACCTAAACTAACTTGAAACTGTAGCATAGCATGTATTGAAAATAATTATATATATATATACTCCTAACAATTCAATTCCCTTAATTCCCAAAAAAATTGATAACAAACAAAAAAATATATAATAATAATAATAATGTTAGCAATGTTTCTTGTCCCCTAAATTTCAAAGCTGCCAAGAACGATACAACAACATCATATGCCTTCACAACTACCAACCTTCAATTCCTTATAACTATTATACTAATATAATGATAATAAATATTTATTGCATCCACTACGCTCCAAAACTCCATGAATCATAACAATTATCAATCAATGAAGGAAATCAATACCTACTCTAATTAATTTAATTTCATATGACAATTGAATTTAATACTATAATCAACAATTGGAAACTAATGATTGTAAGGGTAGAGTTGAACTCCATTACAAATATAAAGTTTACTTACTTGAAGGTGGCGCCCTTCTCTCTATTCGTGTTCTCCGCATGAACAACTTAATTTATTTTCTAAATTAATTATATATTAAAAGTAATAATTCCTAAAAATCTATTTTAATATTTTAAACTTGGCCCATTATTATTAAAAAAAAATAAATTATCCGCAAATTAATTAACTACAGTTAAATGACCATTCAAAATTATCAAAATGATCTTTTAGGTCTGGGTCATTACATACTTAAGCTATTATTGTCAATTAATTATCGCTAATTGATATGGAAAAAAAACAATCTTATCATTTTATTATTATTATGATTACTTAGATAGAACAGGGACCGCACTACACATATTATCAATACACTTAATAATACGACTCTGTTTTCTTTAATTTAATTAATTAATTCTCACAAAGTCCAATTGTTGGTTGAGAATTTATGCACTTTACGACTTGTGGAAATAAATTGTCCTGTGACTATAGAGACAGGTAGACTTTTCTTTTCTAATTATATCTTTAATCTACGATCTATAAATAAAAATAGGAGTATCTAGCAAAGTAGCACTTACGCAAGAGTTAGCCTATATCAAACAAATAACTACGACGAAAATATATTTTGTATAATCATATAACTATGCGGGATTTAGAGAAATTAACGTTACACCGATTTTATAACTATTGCCTTGTGGAATGAAGTGATTGTTTCTGATAGAACATTAGCTCAAGCAAAAATATTATTAAATAGTTCTAAAAAGGAAAACAAGAAGTTAAAAGATAAAAGGCTAAGGAAAGCCTAACAACGTATTCTAACAAAAGGAAACAATTACTATACCAAAAGAATATTAAAATTACAATAATGTTATGATCCAAATCATCGTGATTGGCATCCACACTAATCCTCCAGTGGCCGAACCATTACTACTAACCAACTAACCCCAAAGCTAGACATTTAAAAATACAAAAGCAGGTTTCAATGCAAAAATAAACTGGAGTTTCCCTAAACTCCGAAAGTTTGACAAAACAATAATCAAAACATTTGCGAAAAACAACGCTTAGAGCCTGAAAGTCAATGTACCAAAACTCTACTAACGACAAGTCTAAGAACAAGGGGTACAACCCCAAAACTAAACAAGCGAATATCTAAAGTACTAATCTAAGTCCGAACAGAAATGGACTAAAAAGAGTGAGAACACGTGACAGCCTGGAAAAACTAGCTCACCCTTGAATTTGATCTCGATCAGTGATCTCCTAAATGAGGTCAGTCAGTAGCCGCCTGAAGATGTCTTGTACTCAACAAAGAAAGAGCAAGTGTGGTATTGGTACACAACCACAGTGTACTAGTAGGATCACATGGCTACTCCCATAATCACAATATACGAAGACAATCACAATATAATAAGCACACATATATCGGTTACAATTAGTTATCATTTCAGGAACAATGTACTATTCCACATTCTCAATAGCAATAGATATAACAATACAATGGTCTTCTCATGAAACTCATACCCAAACTATTAGTGTGCTGGAACGTGACACCCGATCCCAATTAGTGTGTCGGAACGTGACACCCGATCCAATCAGCACAACCACAATCACAATCACATCCATAATGTACAATACTTAAATCATATAGTCAAGTACACAAGTTCATGGCATACATTGTTCATAGTCAATTCATTGGGGTCGTTTCAACATTTTCATTCTTTGCATACATGCATGAATACAATATAGCAATCAATCGACATACAAAACACAAATAGGAAATCAAAACTATCACCTACCTCGAAATCTAGCTTGAATCCTCCTAAGACACTTGATTCTTCTCTTTTCGAATTCTTTCCGCTTGTTCGTGGTCTAAAAATAACAATTAAATATAACGATCAATAATTGAAGACTAATTACCCGGATTACAATCAACATTATCAATCCTTGGCCAAACTCAAGATCCCAATACCCAATTTAGGGCTTTTCCACCATTAATTTCAGATCAAAACCTTCCCTCAATAATAATTACCCAAGAATCTAAGTTCTACGGATCGAAAGAAGGATTAGGGGAGTAAAATCCTTACCTTTAGTGCTAGAAGAGGTGGAAAACCTTTAAGAAAAAGTCTTGGGTCGTCTCTTAGCTCTCAAGAACGAAACTTGCAGAAAAATAACGTTTTTGGATTTTAATCCCGAGATAAGTCGCGTCTGGGTTGCTACGACGGACCCCATCCCGCCACAGTGGCCCCATCCTGGCGGCTTGCGCGGAGACAGAACGTCGGAATTAGAGTTTCAAACCCCCATTTCACAACACACCTTCAACCTATGACATTCAAAAACTCCCCGCTCACGCTAAGATCAGTTTCGGGAGTTCTACTCACCCGAATTTGATTCTGTAAAGTCGTACGATTTTCTTAACATCTCAGTTATCCACTCATGTTATCAAAATCATAATTAGATCTCTCATTCATTACCAGATTTCCCTAGACCTCACATGACTCAGATTTCGTCCAAATCTGGATTAGGCAAGGAATTTTCAAGTCACTACTCAAAAGTTTTTCTGGTCCAATTCTTTCCCCATTGATTTTTTTTTATAACGACGGGATCAAATCGTTACAAATAATCTCAATGCAAGAAATATAGAATAATCACAGAAATAAAATAACAAGAAACTCTCAAAGTAATACCATAATTATAATATAAAAAAATAATTAAGGAGAACACTGAGCAGCCATGCTCTTTCATTGAAAAAATGATTAAACAAAAAGGCATAATCAATAATCATGTCCAACAGGATTTAAGCATATTTCTGTTTAATTATCCACTAACCACATTGGCCATTCTGGTAGAGCTTGCCAAATTTATTATCCCTTTTCGCTTCATTTCATTAAAGAATTTAATTGAAGAATCTGTTAAATAATATATTATTATTATTATCTAAAAAATAATAAGAATGATATTTGCAATTAATTTTGGTCAAAATAATTAATTATGTATTTATTAGCTTAATAACAACATTATCTGCTCTTATTTTTGGTCAAAATGTAACTGATTGCAAGCTTATCTTTATAAGTTGGGTTTTGGAGATGTCATGGGTCCTCATGGGCAGGCATACATAATTTGTATGCTTCTGAATGAAACAATTTGGTATAGCTAATTATGTATGAGATGCATTGAACATTATGTAGCTTTTTGAGTACATAATTTGTCTGCTTCTGAATGAAATAATTTGGTATAGCTAATTATGTATGAGATGCATTGAACATTATGTAGCTTTTTGAGTGTTTAGACACAGTTTCAGCTTATCGAGGACATGACCTTAGACATGAGATAGTGGACAACAAGGATTAGACTAGAAGATTAGTAGGTAGTAGTGCGCTATCTTGCTATCCGCCCATACTTGTAGTTGTAGTAGTATTGTTCCGATAGTTTCTTGTCCTTAATTTGATTTCTTTTGTTACTATAAAGTAACCTGCTTGAATTTGATATATTGATGTTGAAGCAAAGAGGTACTTCAAATATTTTCAGGCTTTGGCATTAATCATCATATCATCATATATATATATATGTGCGCGCGCGCGCTGCCCATCATGAAAAATTGGGACAAGTTTTAATAGTAATCTTGTGAACCATTATTGTTTGAATATGTACCATATAGTATTTTTTGTCATTTCGTATGAGACAAGAAATATTGGACAAACTATTGATACACACAAAAGTGATTTAATATGATCTAATATTTGTCAACAGTTTGGATTTTATGGACACAATAGGTAATTAATTAAAGATAAATAATGATTTAATAATAACCATTTGTTTGTTAATTTGTTCACTCAATTTGTTTCCAATTAGTATAATTAGGAGTAAAAAATTAGGGAAAATTGGAAATACACATGGAAACTAGCTAGAAGACAAAAAATAAGAAGATTTAGTTATACCAAGAAGTTTTCCGACAGAAAAAATAATGCATGCATTACCTTTATTTATTATAGATAACTTATTTGTTCAGATTTTCAATTGATTAGTCATACATTCTATTTGGTATTTTATATAACCATTATATGACAAATCATGGTACCATTAGCAATTGATGGTTTTGTAATGCATGCATTCATTAGCATGGTTAAAGAGATAATTTCCCTTCAAAATATTTTTTATATTCTTTTCACGGTATTTGTGGAGAGTATTTTTTGTAAACAATTTTTTTTAACAAAAATTATGCAATGCATATGATTTTCAATACACCAGACCAAATAATGCATAAAAAAATATAAGTGTAACTAATATTAACATACCTAATCTCAGTATTACTAATACAATCAAACTTAATAGTATCCATTTCCCCCTTAGTTATATTAAAAGTGGAAAGGTTCAAAGTACAAAGTTGAATTACCATTTTAACCCTACAATAAATCAAAATATTATAAAACAATAAATAATAGATAACATCCTTTAAAAGTTAAATAAACATTATCAGTTTCTCTTAATGTCCTGTCATGTACTAATGTGACCCCTCAACTTCTTCCTTAACTATATATGTAATTCATTAATTTGCAAGATACATAACAGGGAGAAAGCTCAAGCAGTTGGATAATGTCCATTTGTCCAGATTTCTTTTAATTGTATATAAATAGTATGTATTACTTATAAATTTGTAGTTCATATATTTTGCATGTATATAGTAGTAAATATTTTAGATTATTGTCTTTTCTTATTAGGGTCTTTCTAATATTTCATTTTTTTTTTTAATAGGGAAAGTATGACAAAAAGATATATTATTAGAATAACAATATTAATTATATGTAGATTGTGACAAAGGATTGTTGGAGTTGATGCTTCAATTATATTGTCATATGTTAATATCAATTAGTTTCTTATTCTTGATTTAAGGGTACACCTTCCACCTAATCTTTTATATAACTAAAATCTATTGAGTTGTTCAATTTTGCAGGTTTACACTTAGATCTAAGCACTCATTCAACAAAGAAATTTTAATAAGGGACAATACCAGTTTGTCATAGGATACAACAACACAGGGTTGAAGCTGCATCACAAACTCTAGTGCTAAAAGAAGTCAAGATGCCTAAATACCTAAACTAAATAATAGTCATCTAAAATGTCTATAGGCATCATAATATCATCAAATACTAATAGCTATATGGCTTTAAATGAGGACGATAACTAAATAGGCTTGTAAGGTCTTTTTGCAAACAGAGTCGTTACTTCAATGCCCTTGCTGCTCTGTGCTTCCAGTAGCCAGCCACTCAAGAGACAAGATGAACCAAAGAATATATAATATGAGCAAGGCACAAAACTAAATAAGAAAGGAACAAATACTACAAAATTTTCGAATAAAACTACTACTGTGGTGAAAGAAAGAGGTTGCTATTACACATTGATCCATTGATGGTTTCATCAAAAACATCATTATAACCATAAGCTGTCATCTAACATTGATTCAACATCAGAATCATGATCAAAAGGATTTTGCAAATACACAATATCGACATCAGACAGGAGGACACCGTAACCAAGCTGCAAAAACTCCCTCAAAATTCGGAACTTCACAGCGTGGTTGCCTCCACTTTTTCCAATAAAATCAACATTCTCATCAGGGTCCCTTTTATAAACTGGGACGTCATTTTCCTTGCAGAACTCCACTATAGCGTCATCTAAAGCCACGACTAGATAATTGGGAATACCGACTTTTTTAATACTGTTGAACCAAACCTCCAACATGGATTTCACATTTGAATTAGCAAGTGCAACTATGACCTCTTTGCCAACTGCAATCTCTGCCAAGAGCTTTGCTAATCTTGGGTTCACTGACTCATTAGGTATAACAGGAGGGTTAGTTCTCAAACTTTTGACAGTTCCAAAAGGTCCAGCTTGACACCACCAGTTGCTCCTGTGTACGACCATTTCCCTGCTGAGCCGCCTGAAGCTTTTGATTTAGCTCTCTCACCTGCTTTTGCAACTCTGCATTCTTCTTAGACAACTTCCTATTTTCAGATTTCATCATGTTTACCCGCTCCGTGGATTCACAGTTGGGCGAGTCAACCATTATTGGAAGCTAACTAAACTTCGAGTGCTATCATCATTTGGTTTTCCCAATTGTAGTCAAGCTCTCAAGTAGTTCAATAGTGAGAGGAAAAAGAGCTTCATTTCCCATTGCTTAGATGAAGTTTTGGTATCATATTAAGCAAAAAAGGACCTTCCCCTATTAACAAGAGTAGTTCTATTAGCAATGACATAGTGACTTCATCAGCTGGAAAACCTCTCTGGATGATTTCCTTCAAAAGGGTCATTGCTTCATTAGTTTTATTACTCTTGAGAAATCCATGCACAATAAGATTGGAAGTGGCATTGTTCAGTAAGCACCCATTGTCCTCCATTTTTCTTAGCAACTCTTTGGCTTCAACTACTAAACCTTCAATACAAAGTCCATTTACTGTTACATTGTATCTTATAACATCAGGATGCAACCCTACGGAATAAAGCTTATCAAAAATTGAACGAGCTCTATCAAGCTTTTGAATTTTAAAAAATCCATCATTGCCTGTATTGTAGATGAAAATATAAGTATCTTCTTTTTGTTTTTCCCACCTGTGAAAGAGGGACATTGCTTTTTCTACATGTCCATTTTTTAAATAACCATGAAGCATAATGCCACAAGTGTAAATGTCAGGACTATGGCCTGCATTTTGCATCTCAGTAAAGAAATTTTCAGAACACTCAACTCTACCAACTTCAAAAAGGCCTTGCAAGATAGTAGAATACGTAACAATGTCAGGTTTCAACCCCTTTTGCGAGATTTCACAATATAAATGCATGGCCTCATCTAATTTCTTCTGCTTGCAATATCCATTGACTAATATATTGTAACTAAAGATGTCAGGCTTGACACCAACATCAATCATAGAGTCTAAAACTCTCCTTGCTACATCTATTTCATCGCGCAAACAATACCCTTCCATTATAGTGTTAAAGGTAACCACATCGGGATGTTCACCTTTTTGGACCATTATCTTTAACACTTCCACAGCATCTTCAACCATCCCTTTTTTACAAAATGCATCTACCAACATGCTAAACGTGTGCACGTTCGGGAAAATATTAAGATACATCATCTCATCCAAAAGCATCCTAACTTTTTCCCACTGATCAAACTTACAGAAACCATCAACCAGTGAACTATACGTAAGTACATTCGGAGTAATCCCTTTTCGCTTCATTTCATTGAAAAGATTGAAAGCAGCACCTACCATTTGGTCTTTACAAAGCGCATCTACAACAATACTATACACAACTGTGTTAGGTTTGGCATCCCCTTGGTCCATTATCCTCAACAAACTAAGAGCTGTTTGAGTATGCCCTTGTTTACAAAGCCCATTCATGACTGTACCAAACATAACTTCATCCATCTTACAAATTTTCTCTTTCACCAGCTTCCTAAACAACCACATAGCATCCTGAATCTTATTTTGTTCAAAAAGTCCCCTCATAAGAGTACTGAAAGTAACCACATTAAACTGAACACCACTCTTGAAAAAAACACCCAATACCGAAAACCCATTTTCAGCACAACCCAGCAAGCAAAAAGAATTAATCACAATAGTCAAGATATAATCATCAAAGGGAATCCCTAACTTCCTCATCTCTTCGAAAAACGAAACAATAACAGAATATTCTTTCATATTAATCATCACCCTGAACAATTTTGCGAACTCTACAACAGAAGGAACTGGTTCTTTACGGACCAATTGATGAAAAACACAAACAGCATCGTTTAAATTATTCACATCTCTGAATTCCCTAAAAATTACAACTTTACGCTTCTTAGAAACCGATGGCTTTTTGCGAAACGAAGGATATTTAGAGGGAATAGAAGCGCACGAATGAAATATAGCTACATGGCCATGCGATAAAGCAGCAAACAGTTGGATTAAAGGGAAGAAATTACCTCTGTTGCATAAAGGTTTTCTCCATGAATGATAGAGCATGGCTGCTCTGTTTTCTCTAAGGTTAAAAGTAGCTCAAAATAAAGAACTTAAAAATGACGACAATAGGGCTAGAACAGAGGGAACAGAGGAGGGATTTTACTGGATAATCTTTCGCCCGATCCTTAATCATTTTCAGAATCATTGGCCTCAGCTTCCTCAAATCTACTTTCGGTTTCGAACTGAAGAATCTATAGTCACTTTGTAAATCATCTTCGTTTGCTGCCATAGCTGGCGATTTCTCAAAGCCATTGCAGCTCCGAGCTCAACATCGGAGAGAAGAAGAAGAACGAGCGACATACCTTAGCTTATGTGGGCTTGTATGAGAAAAGAGGCCCAACTCTGAATTATGTGAGAGCCCAACCTTTTGGATCTTCACAATATTCAAGACGTTAATTACATTTTATTCCAAAAGTTTTTCTAAATTACAAAAAAAGTCAAATTTGTTAGATGTATTTTTTGATTGTCTGATATATTCCAAATGATGGATTTCTTAATCCGAGAGGGAGTAGGAATTATCCGAGAGGGGAGAAATGTAATTTTTTTAAATGCTAAGGAATTTTAGAGATTATGATATTTTAAATTGTGTATTTATGTATTTTCCTGGTAAGTGATTGATATATATTATACAATTGAAAAGATAATTATTTAGGTTAATTCTTTTCTAAAAATTAACCATTTTTAATTTGGAATCTTTTTTCAAGTGAAACCTGGTCACATTATGTCGAAGTTCAATTTTTTTTCTTCAAGTGGAAAACACTAGTTTCAATCCAATTTCTAAAAGAAAAATTTGTATTGTTATTATGGAGAAAAAAATATAATTGAAAATGAAGAGGAGTCAAATATATTAGTTTATGGGTTTAAAATTTGAAATACTGATTGAGATATTATTTCAAATTGAGATTGTTGGTTTTAATGTGTGACCCAAATGTTTTAGATTTTATTACCAAATTAAATACCATCTAAATATGCTATTGCTTGCTATTGAAATAAGAAAATCTACTAAGACAATCATAATCTATCATTAAATTCTCAAATTTAGTTGATTAGTTATTCCGTTCGTTCATATTAGTTGTCCGCATTATTAAAAATTAGTTGTTCTAAATTATTTGTTAATAAATAAAATAAAGATACAATTAATTAAATATTTTCCATTTAACTCTTACAATTAGTTTTTTTTAGTTATAGTATAGTATTGTTATAATATACATTACAACATTATAAATCTCAAGGTATATAGTTACATAAATAATACACATATCATTATAAAAATACTGACTAATATACAATATAATATTAATACAAAATTAAACGTTTAGACTCTGGAACTTTTACTATTCTATCTTGATTGAAATGCATTTTTTTTTGTGTAATTGATTAACAAAGGTAGTTATTTGTATTTTTTAAAAAATATATATTTTTTCTAAATGTATAAAGTGTTAGTATGGTATAATTAAGATAATTTCTGAAAATCTGGATCATAATTCTCTATATGCGTTAAGTATAAGTTGAAGTTGAACAGATTAATATTACTAAAATAATCACTATTTTCCCGCCGAAGTTTTTCATTGAAAAATGTTCAGTGGTTATTTTCATAAATATTTGATTGAATTGGATGAGAAAAAATATTAATGTTTTTGTATGATTTTTTTTCTATTTTAATAAAATTTATTACTCTATATGCATTTTTCTGCTGAACTGATTCCATAAAAAATGAGTGAGAAAATTAGATTACATAACACAACCTTTCCTTTACTATGTATGGTGGACAAATCTTATTTCTAGTAGTGTAAAGTAACCAATTATCATAACGCAAAATACCAAAACAATTCATATTTTCTTATAGTGCTTTGTTTTGGTTACTTTTATCTAAATAGTATTCAGCACGGCAAACAAGACTTTGTAACTTCTTTTTATTCCTTTTTGTTACTGTCACAATATGAAGTCATTTTAAAGTCCATACTTTATAGTTTTAACAAATTTGGAAACTTTTTTTTTCTTAAGAAAAGAAGGAACAACAAATTATTTACTTGTATTTTTTTAACAATTAAATTATTTTAATTTGAAAATAATTATTTCAACAAAAAATCAATTTAAAATTTTATTAACTATATGAAATTTTACAAAATTTAGATTATTTTTCTTGATTAGAAGTGCTCCTAAAGAGTTGTTATTTATCAAATAAAAGACAATATTGATAACCTGCATCACGTGAATTTTTTAAAATTTTTTATGTCCTTTCAATATTGGTTGTTTTGGTAGAGTAGTAAACATAGGTCACATCTTCATAAATCAAGTGTTTGACAGTAATTAATTTGAATTAAGTCCATTTATTAGTTAACCCCTAAAGTCAGGATGTAGTTGAAGTTATATATAGACATAATAATAGAGAATAATAATTGGAGTTATATTTCTACAATTATAGATGCAAATGGGCATCCATGCTAAATTATTTCACACTTAATTCATTTATTTTTACTTGTTCAGTATTAACTTGACACATTCCTTAAAAGCAATAAATAAAATTATAAGTTTGTTGTGTTGCTCTTTGAATATAATACATTCGATGCTTTCATAAATACATTAAAAAATGATTATAACTGATAATAAGGATAACTAAATTACCTCTTGAGCTTTTAAAGTGAACGCTTATTTTTAGTATAGTAAATAAGTAAAACTAAGCGGAGAAAGTAATATTTATGTGTATTTGACCTTCTAAGTGAATCTGATTATACAATCATCCTTCTTTCTACCTCGAAAACCATACAATATTATTATTTCCTATGTTTGCTTTTACTTATTCATTTTGGAGTTTATATGTCTATCAAGAAATAGTAATTAAAATAATCATTTTATCATAATACTCATATTAATTGATGTTTAATATTGTGTCTTGAAAAATGATTTGAAGAATTATAAGTACACTACAATAAAAGAGATATTACAATAGATTTATTTTAGTGGCAATACTTAATATTGCCGCAAAAACATTTTAACGGCAATTGAAATATTATTATTATATTCAGTGTCA
Organism: Solanum stenotomum; assembly: GCF_019186545.1. NCBI lineage: Eukaryota > Viridiplantae > Streptophyta > Magnoliopsida > Solanales > Solanaceae > Solanum > Solanum stenotomum. The sequence continues at coordinate 71,528,979 of NC_064283.1, read as the reverse complement.
CTGAAGCCTTTAACGACATTTATACAAAATACTAGTTATAAATATTTATATTTTTGGGTAATGCTAATTGGCCAAAAAATTTGGCTATAAATTTAAAAAGTCTATAATATCTTTTTTATTTTAAAATAAATTGATTTTTTCCCCATTTTTTAATTAAAAGGAATTAAAGTTAAAAGGGTAAAAATGTTTTTTTTAAAAAATAACATAGTGTGAAATATGTTATTTTACCATTTTGGCCAAATTTTTTGGCNTGCCGCAAAAATATTTTAACGGCAATTGAAATATTATTATTATATTCAGCGTCACTAAAGCTTTTAACTACATTTATACAAAATACTAGTTATAAATATTTATATTTATGGGTAATGCTAACTGGCCCGAAAATTTGGCCAGAAATTTAAAAAGTCTATAATATCCTTTTTATTTTAAAATAAACTGATTTTTTTCCTCATTTTTTAATTAAAAGGGATTAAAGTTAAAAGGGTAAAAATGTTCAAAAAAATAAATAACATAGTGTGAAATATGTTATTTTACCATTCTGGCCAAATTTTCTGGCTAAATTTTTCCCCCCTATATATATTATAGTCGTTAAATATAATATAATGATAATTATAATATTAACTTGCTACCACATTAGTGTTCTTTAAAAGTCTCTAATAATTTGACATAAATGACTTTTTGTCGACAAGAAATAAGTATGTGATCCAAGAAAATTAAAAGGGATTGTGACTACCAAAGTCTACATTTGTTACCTGCTCTTAACTTGATGACAATTTTGTTTACTTTATCACTCAATTTTAGAATTACGATTTACGAGCGATAAAATTAAATCATGAAAATATTAGATATATAAATGGCCTTTTCATTTATATTAGTATTGTTGATTTTGATATGATTAATTTGATATTTTGTTTGATTTATCATAAATAGTCAAACAATATGTGTCTGTGTATCAATATATGTTTCAAATTCAAAACTATTATGAGATTAGGAAAGAGAGGAGAGAGGGGCGCGAAATTCGGGAGAGAGAGGAGCTTGTGTGTATGTGTCTGTAATATGTGTATCTCAATTCCAATTAATATACAAATTATATATCTGAGATACAGTCTGTTCGCCTCTCTCCTTTTAAAATAGTTGTTGTGAATTGTAATTAGATAAATTATAACTACTATTCATAAATATTGTGCAAACTATATTTATTTGTGAAAGATCTTCTTTATAACTATTGTTCAAACTACAACTATTTATGAAAACTCCTCTCATAATTCCTGCCAAAGTTGTTGTAATTTAGGGATTATCAGCCCAATTATCAATACAATGAGCCCTGGTGAGACTGAGCGGCCCACCAAATCTACAACCCAGTAATCCACGGGCCTTTCGGCCCATATTGAAATATTTCCACCTACATTTGAAGCAAAATGATTTGTGAAATTGACATGCATACACAAAAATTAGGGAAACTAACGTAAATCTCAAAAGTTTAGAAGCTAATTACTTAGATATACTCTAGTTTGCAGAATTATGTATCTTATCATATTTTGGTGGATTCAAATATGTTAGATACATCAGATATATGTATCTAGGGATTCATGAGGTTAAAATTGAGTGTAATTTGTTCTTGATACATTGTATCCAAGTGGATTTTCATGTATTTGAGATACATAACAAATCTCGCTTGCCTCTCTCCTATCTTGCTCGCTACTCTCCTATGTATTCAATATCTCATATACATGCAAATCACACCATATACATATAAAATACATAACAAAATCTCGCTCACTTCTCTCTCTATTTTAGTGTATCTAGTAGCAGAAATACATGTATTGAAGTGTATATTCTTCAATATATGGTAAAAAATTCTTAATTAGTGGTAAAATACATAATATTTTGAAAGAATATATATATATAAAAGGGAAACTTACATAAATATACTATATTAAAAAAATATTTACCATTTATAGCAATAACATTTTTTTTTCACTTGATTACTGTTAATACATTTATAATACACTTTTACTACATATTACATAGAACAATTTATAGAACACATATAATACAAGTTTTGTTCATGGATAATACATTTGTCACACATTTTAATACACTTATAATACGATGTGTCAATTTCTTACCAAATAAACATAATATATTTTAAAAGAACAATGATATTACATATATATTGAATACATAATTCACTTTTAATACATATTGTAGATTTAATATAATATTGCTATGTATTGCTATAAATGGTAATAAATAAAAAGTATCGCAAAAATCAGTAATTATTTATAAAAAGTATCGATCAATGTAATTTTTCCTATATAAAATTAGAAAATGTCACCTTCTCTCCAAATGTCACACAACTAATCCACAACCTTGAACTCTATTTACAGCTTTTCTGGCCTAATATCAAAGATTAAAAAAAAAAAAAAGGTTTATGTTAGTCATAGGTTCATAGAAAGCAAAACAAAATTAATTGTTGTTTGTTCATTAAAAGATAGGCAGCATATCAAACAAAACTAAGTTTGCTTTCCGAACACAGGGTGGGAATAGTACTCATTCATCCTTAACCAGAGGTCTCGGTGTTAAGACTTGGATATGAGAGTCACCTTTGTTAGGAAAAACTTTACCTTTTACTGTGGGACTTCCTGACGCAAATTTGGATTAGTCTGACTCCATAAGGGTACCAAACAAACCAAAAGGTAAAAAGAGTAGCTTTCACAACTGGTTATAGTTCTACTAAGTAAAAGGGGATGAGCAATCTGTATGCATATACCTCCTTATCCCAATTAGTGCATATATTTATCGCGATAAGCGCCACATTTTGCACCAGCAATGCACAAATGATCCCCATCCATAGTCCCTAAAAGTATGAACATAAATCAAAGACAACGATCGATGAGATTTGATTCGGAGTAGTTAGTTTTGAGGGAATGTTAAAAGAGTAATAGAGATGTACCATGCCTCCAGTATCGAAAACGAATGCAAAGAGAACAGAAGAAGGTAATCCCACAACATAATAAGCTCCAAGATTGATAAATGCACAGAGTTTTTGCCATCCACATCCTCTAGCAGCCCCTGGAAAAAAAAATAATGCAAAATGAGCATACTCCTCTAGCATGTAACGTTGTCGTTCTTAATACAGCAAACGAAAGATCAGTCGAGTACTTTTCAACCTGAAAGTACACATTGGAAGCCATCCAAGAAATCAGATAAGGCAAGCAAAGGCAATATCTTGGCAACGTATTTGATCACTTCTTCTTCGTTGCTGTATATTTTCCCCCATACAAAACGAACCAAAATAGTGGTGGTCGCGATTATCAATCCTACTGATATGGCCACTATCACGACAACATGTAAAGCTAATCGTGCTCTTTGTGGACGACCAGCCCCCAATTCATTTGAAACTCTTGTGCTGATAGAAACAATTAGTTTAAGTTCATACATATCAGATCACATGAGCACCGTGCATCGACTTACCTTATAGCACTACCAAGTCCAACTGAAACCATGTACACCATCCAACAAGTATTGAGACTGAAAAGAATTTCAAAAGAACTTGTGTAAAGGTATACGTACGAAGAAAAATAAACAATAAGAAGGATGTTAATAGAACACGAACCTTATCGATAACACTGATGTCTCTAATTTAGGATTAGGGAGAAGGCCAGATAACAGAACAACCATCTCAAATGACCAATATTCGAAACTGAAACCAGAGCGATAATACGTTAACAGATATGGCTAGTAATGGATTGGAAAGAATAAGAACATCTATGCATAAACACGTTAATGAGTAAGTACATTGAACATATTGATTAATGAAAAAGAATGAGATTACACTTACCAAATCATAACAGCAGAAGGAATGGCAAGCTTGATAAAATCCAGAATGTCGTCCACAGCTTCCTTTGAAAAACCAGTCCAAGTTTTTCTACAAGCCGGGGAAAATTTAACATAACCAGCTAATAAAAACACGTTAATCCAATACGAAATGACATTAGCCAAAGCAACTCCCTTGATTCCAAGATCAATCTTGAACACGAAAAGCCAACATATAAGAATGTGTAACAAAGCCGTGAAACCAGAAGTCAACATCATGGGCATCACTATATTTTGAGTCTGTAGAAATCTGTTGAGGCATTGAAGGATGCCATACGCGAAAAGGCCTGGGATCATCCATCGATTGAATTGTCCTGCTTCGTTAGATATATCACGGTCTTGACCACAAGCTATGAGAATTGTGCTGGTGTTGAACCATATCAGTAAAAGCAAAATGCTCAAGGAAAGAAGAACTAGCATTGCTCTTTGTGTGTAAATGCCAAGCATATGGTATTGCTTAGCTCCATACGCTTGCCCACATAGTGTTTCCAGTGCACTTCCCATTCCTAACTACCAAAAAAATCGTGAAAATCAAGGAATGAAACTTCGAGATGAGAAAGGAACTAGCTCCCAACTAGCTCATTCGGGCACAGAGGTGGACTCGTCTATTCTGCTAGTTCAACCGAACCTTGTTACTTTAGGCTCAAACTATGTATACATATAAGAAAAAAATGGGGAATTCCCTATCTCTGAGTGTGATTTGAACTATTGGTTTACGTAATTGGAAATAACTATTAGTTTTGCAACCAAAAACTATAAATCCATCACTAATCCAATTTGAGTAACTCTGTAGGATAAACCTCAACACGAGAAAATGAAGAGCAACAACATCAAGTGATTGAGTTCAGTAGCTCCTCATATAAAATTATCGACCCCGGAGATATAGTAATAATAATAAGAAGACAAAATTGTTTCTAGCACCGAAATCAGACACATTAATCACACTTCGAATCCAACTCTTAATCATGGATTCACCTCTATTCGAGCTGCACACAAATCCAATCAATAACCATTCAACATGATTTGAACAAACAATAGCAAAATGACACATGCTATCACATTTTTGAATCCACTAACTCTACATCATGAATTCACCTCTATACATTTAGTTTTATTTTCTAAGTGTATCTACTTCTTCTTTTTTAATATCATGACACCCCTCAGTAAAATTCCTAGCTTCGCCACTATGTGCAACATACAAATCCAATCAATAACCATTAAGCATGTTTTGAACAAATTATTAGTAATTTGAATCCACTAACTCTAGATCATGAATTCTCCTCTGTACATTTAGTAAAGTCAACTTTTAGTTTTATTTTTTTTAATATTATGACACCCCTCAGTGAAAATCTTGGCTTCGCCACTGCTGCACATCCAATCAATAACCATTCAAGATGATTTGAACAATCAATAGTAACTAACAAAAGAAGTTAACTTACCAAAACACTGAATCCAGTGACTGAAGCAAAAGAAGTAGCCATAGAAGCACCAGAGAGAGGCAATTCACCCAAATGACCAACAAACATGATGCTAATAACTTGAAGACAATATTGCAGAATATTAACTGCTATAAGAGGGACAGCAAGTCCTAATTGCCTCTTTATTTCTTCAATGATTTCTCCTCTACAATATTCTTGTTCATTATTAGTAGTAATAGTATCAAAATCATGGTTTGTTTCTTGATTTGACAATAATGGAACTTGTAGACTTGAGCTTTGACCTTCCATTTTTTTTTTGTTGATTCAAGAAAGTAAGAGGGATCTTAATCATCAATTTACTGGTTGATCCTTAGTAAACATTTGGACAAGGATTTATCACATTATAAAATTGTGGGGTTCCTACCATAGATAGAGATCTAACAAGACCCTCAATAAATAATACTTCTTTCGTTTCTTTCGTTTTATTTTATGTGACATTGTTTGATTAGACGTACAATTTTATTATATTTATCAAATTGTCTTTATTAAAATTATTTGTGTTTACTTTTAGCTAATAGGATCGAATAAGAGTAAAGTGGTAATGATGTATTAAATAGTCGTCAAACAAGGAGATTGTGACGGTCTTTTTCTAGACGAACTAAAAAGGAAATGACATGATATAAATTGGGATGAACAAAGTAATATATTTTTATATTTAATACTTTCGTTTATAAAAAAATATAAAAGGTTGATACAATATCATATCATATTTGTGTTTATAAAAAAGTTATATAAGGTTGATACAATATCATATCATATTTGTGTTAGATATGGAGTAATAAAAATATCTTTAATATGTTATTTGTATGTCAAAAAGATATTGAATTTAGTATTATGTCAATAGTAACAATAATATACCTAGTGAAAGAAATTTTGGATGGCTAGATGTCACGACCCAAGCCTAGGGCCTAGACGTGACCGGCGAATAGGGAATCNAATATCTTTAATATGTTATTTGTATGTCAAAAAGATATTGAATTTAGTATTATGTCAATAGTAACAATAATATACCTAGTGAAAGAAATTTTGGATGGCTAGAATATGGTATGCTGACCTTATCGCTACCTCATGAATGTAGAGAAACTGTTTTCGAAAGATCCTTGATTCAAGTGTAACAATTTCAAGAATAAAGAAAAGGAAAACAATGAAGAGAACTCAACAACTTAGAAGAGAAACAATGCAAAGCCTACAAGAAAATAATAATATGAACAGTAACAAAATAGTGCAGTAGTCGAAACACAATAAACATATGATGATAGATATCAAAAACTAGAAACACAAAAATATAGCTAGTACAATGATACACCAATCTTGAATCCTTGAAAGTAAGACAATACTCCACTACCTACTAATCTTCTACTCTAATACGTGACCTCCACGTCCTTCTATCTAATGCCATATCTTTGATAATCTGAAGTTGCGTTGTGCCTTATCTATTCATTCATCTCCAATGTTTTTCCAATTTACTTCTCCCTCTCCTCGTGCTTATTGCATCCAAGTTCCAATCCTCTTCCACCTCCTTAGTGGGACGTTTGCACATCCCCACTTCACATGTCCAAACAATCTCAATCTTGTTTTCCTCACATTCATCTCAACATCTTCATTTCACAATATACATTTATGAACATGAGAGTTTTTAATTGGCCACCGCTCTACCCCATACAACAAACGTTCATCTATCTATACTCTATAAAACTCTCATGGTCAGAAGACTCCGGAGGCAAGCCTCCTCTTCATCCATGCCGGATCAATACGATGCGTGATATTATCATCAATTTCCATATCAATATTACTATGACAATAATATATCAATTTTATTATTATTATTTACACAAAATTATATTTATTTTAGCATTAATTTTTATTATTTTACAATAATATTTTATTAATGATTGATTTAGTAAAAATAAGGACTTCCAAATTATTCGCCAAAAAAGTTGGAATAAAAGCTAAAAAAAATAATTTAAAAAATGCAAATGCTCTTCGGTTTTTCAGCAGAGTAAAAGCAGTAAACGGATCTCACATACACACACAGTGGGCTCTTGTTAAATCAACTCTTCACATTTCAAAACAAACCCTAGCTGTCCTTTTTTTCATTTTCTCTCTCTACTCTTTCTCTCTCTACACTTCCATGGCTTCCCGGAGGCTTATCGCCTCTCTCCTCCGTTCGTCGGCTCAACGTGGTGCCGGCAGCGGTGGTGGTCCAATTTCCCGATCATCAATAGCAAACTCCATTGCTAGACCTGCTTCACGCGCATCCCCTAAAGGATTTCTCTTAAACCGTGCTGTACAGTACGCTACCTCCGCAGCAGCTCCGGCGTCTAAGCCATCAACACCGCCGAAGTCATCTGGTACTGAAGCTAGTGGAAAAATTACAGATGAGTTTACAGGTGCTGGTGCGATCGGGAAGGTTTGTCAGGTTATTGGTGCTGTGGTGGATGTGAGATTTGATGATGGATTGCCTCCAATTCTTACTGCTCTTGAGGTGTTGGATAATCAGATCCGACTTGTGCTTGAGGTTGCTCAGCATTTGGGTGAGAATATGGTTAGGACTATTGCTATGGATGGTACTGAAGGACTTGTTCGTGGTCAACGTGTGCTTAATACTGGTTCTCCTATCACCGTGAGTGATCAGAATTCCTTGTCGTTTTTTTTTCATTTTCAAATATTCGTGCTTTACTTGTTTAAAAGATTGCATTTTTTTTCTGAAGGGTCAAAACTTGAATATTAGCGTTGTAGGAGCTGTATATATTATACATTGTTGAAAGTGCTTTCAGATCTTAATGCAGGAGATCTGTAGTTCTATTATAGTTCACAAAACTGCAATACGGTTGAATCATCTAATGTAATAGTTATCTGTTTAGGAAGAGTAAATCAATGAACAGTCGATCACACTTCAATCCCAAGTTAGTTGGGGTATTCATTCTGTTACATTTGGCACATTGCATCCGAACAGCTTCTGAGAGTTCCAAACAACCAATCCCAAGTTATAGATTTTTCTGCACAAAACCTATACCTATCCTTGTGATTTGTTGCGAGAGTTTTGAATAAAATAGTACCTTTAAGTGGAAAGTGGGCTATTACTTCTCAAGGTGTTGAATTCATCTGTGCTCATGATTTAGTGTACAGTTTGAAAGAGACTTGGCACTGCTAAGCTGTAGGAGTTTACTACCATGGGAGTGGATCGCTCATGTATCACTGTTATACTGTTGGAGTTTATTACTATGGGAGTGGATCACTCATGTGGCACTGTTAAACTGTTGGAGTTTATTACTATGGGAGTGGATCACTCACGTGGCACTGTTAAACTGTTGGAGTTTATTACTATGGGAGTGAATCACTCATGTTTTCTTATGATCACCAGAAGACTTCCATCACTCATGTCTCCCCACATTATTTTGTTTTTTCTCTTAGAATTTATGCTGGGGTATGGTGACTGTGCTTTGGTTTTGTTGTAATGGTATCTTCTAATTGTTTTTGCTCTTAGTATCTTCATTTTGGCTGCTGCCTGTCTTGTCAAAGTTTTCCTTGTATAACAGATTGTTTACGTTTAGTTTAGGTTGGACCTATTTAGTTTGTTTTGAGCTTGATGGTTTCCCCTTCTTGTGATGACAGGTTCCTGTCGGTCGATCCACACTTGGCCGTATCATGAATGTCATTGGAGAGGCAATTGATGAGAGAGGCCCAATTAGTAAGTCGGAATTTCTGTGGATATACCGTATTCTAATTTATCCATTGGACTAAAATTCTTATCTATCCATAAGAATGGTTCTGATAATTTGCATCTTAATCTGTAAAATGGTTACAGCAACCGATCACTTTTTGCCAATCCATCGTGAAGCTCCTGCCTTTGTTGAGCAAGCCACTGAACAACAAATTCTTGTCACTGGTATTAAGGTACTTGCTTCAGTTCTTATTTTCTTGGGCGGTATATTTTTGCACTCCATCCAAATTGCTGCATTCACTAATGATTCCTCTGCTACTGCTTTTTATTGAACTTAATAATGATGACCATTCTATCATTATTGTACTTTTGGTCAGGTTGTTGATCTTCTTGCTCCATACCAAAGAGGAGGGAAAATTGGGCTGTTTGGTGGTGCTGGTGTTGGCAAAACTGTGCTTATTATGGAGCTTATTAACAATGTCGCCAAAGCACATGGTTAGGATTGGTTTCTTTGTACCTCCTTATAGGTCATATAAAAGTCACTGCAAAGCTGATCAGTTGGATGACTTGACTATACAGGTGGTTTCTCTGTCTTTGCCGGTGTTGGTGAACGAACTCGAGAGGGTAATGATTTGTACCGAGAAATGATTGAAAGTGGTGTCATCAAGCTAGGCGAGAAGCAAGTTAGTTTAATCAAAATTATTTTCTCTGCCTCTTTATCTCGTATTGTTTTTATCTTTGCGTTGCTGACATATTATGATCTCAAACTATTTCAGAGTGAAAGCAAGTGTGCCCTTGTATACGGTCAAATGAATGAGCCCCCTGGTGCTCGTGCACGTGTTGGACTTACTGGTTTGACCGTGGCTGAGCACTTCCGAGATGCCGAGGGGCAGGATGTGCTTCTCTTTATTGACAATATTTTCAGGTTTACTCAGGTAGGCTTATCTTTAAAAGTCCATGTATAAATTTTGCTTATTTTGTAAAACCTGACTGTGGCACTATCTGCATCTTGTATTGAAATAGGCTAACTCAGAAGTGTCTGCTTTGCTTGGTCGTATCCCATCTGCTGTGGGTTATCAACCAACTTTGGCTACGGATCTTGGAGGTCTTCAAGAACGTATTACCACCACCAAGAAAGGTTCTATTACATCCGTCCAAGCTATTTATGTGCCTGCTGATGACTTGACAGATCCAGCTCCCGCTACAACCTTTGCTCACTTGGATGCCACAACTGTCTTGTCCCGTCAGGTATAATGCCATTGTTTGACCTGGTGGTGTAATTTTATCAACTTTCTCAGTTGATGGAGTTTATTTAAATTTGGTCATTACATTTCTTTTTGGATGCCAGATTTCTGAGCTTGGTATCTATCCTGCTGTCGATCCACTTGATTCTACATCCCGTATGCTCTCACCTCACATTTTGGGAGAGGATCACTACAATACTGCCCGTGGGGTGCAGAAAGTTCTTCAAAATTACAAGAATCTTCAAGATATTATTGCCATTTTGGGTATGGATGAGCTTAGTGAAGATGATAAGATGACTGTTGCCCGTGCACGTAAAATCCAAAGGTTCCTCAGTCAGCCTTTCCACGTTGCTGAAGTTTTCACTGGTGCCCCTGGAAAGTATGTCGACTTGAAGGAGAGCATTAATAGTTTCCAGGTAATTAATCTCCTCAATCTTCAACTTATTTGTCAGTTTATGTTCATTGTCATTTGAACTTTAAAATATGAGATATTGTATGTTTGTTGCATCTAATTGTTGTATGGAGGCTTTCTCATGCTGCTAGTATGCTACGTGACTAGAAGTTCCTTTTACCTTCCCTCTCTTTTGTATGTGATGAACTACTGAATTTATTAGTCGCTCTCATATTATCATACATGCTATAAAACCTCGTTGACATGTTAAAATCTTAATTATTCATGTGATGCAACTTTCCCTGTTTTTCTGCTGATAATTGGAGTTGAGCATCTCCCATTACTTTCCCTTGTCTACTGCAAGAATGTGCAGTGCTACAGTATGTAATTGACCTTTCTTCATGGTTTTTATGATGCTGATGAGTGCTTTTCAAATTTTTGCAACTCCCCATTCCAAAAAAAGAGGACTTTTTTCTTTCTTTTTTGCCCTTGAATTGAAGATTGTCAACAACTTTAGGTACCTTCTTTCTGTTGGTTGATCTAACTTTGTTGCTGTTTGGTCCTATGTTGATGAACTCTTTGTTAATATCTTTTGACAGGGAGTGTTGGATGGCAAATATGATGACCTTTCAGAGCAATCGTTTTATATGGTTGGTGGTATCGATGAGGTCATTGCCAAGGCAGAGAAGATTGCAAAGGAATCTGCTGCCTAGATAGATCATAAAAATCAGTGACTTTCTTTTGTTCTCTTCACCAAAATAATTTAGTTTGTGACATTTTGCTTTCTTTTTGGGAGGGCCAAGGGGTCCAAAATCTACTTTTTGTTTCATCTTTTCCAATGCGGGATTGTTATAGAGAGACAAGCTGCAGCCAAGGACGTTGTCGCCAAACCCCCTGCTCTGTTATGTCACATAATAAGGGGGTAAATGGCGAACTTGTATATGTTACTTCCATGTCTTTTTCGAGAATTTTTGATGCTCCAATTATCAAATGTCTTCTAAATCAACTTCTTTTTCCAATTATTCTTCATTTCATGGCCGATATCATCTTTCTTTGTGCAGTGATCATCTTATCTACACTTTAGGAGTCATTTATCTCCAGTAATATTTGCTATTCTTCAAGAGTTGTACTGATTTTCTGGACATGTGTGTTGGTGCAGCCAACTTCTTGTCACTTCCTAAGTATGTTGTCATAGATAATATCTAGTTGTTTCACATTGTGATTTCATAGAGAAGTACAGAAAACTCCCATAAACTTAAAATTCGTTCGGATCCTCTTACATGTTCAATTTCTTTTTGGTGGTTTCTTTAGAGATCTTTATCATTAATGCAACCTTCATTTTGACGCAAATTATTAGTTTTATCTTGATTGTGAACTATTGATAGCCTTAGAAATATTCTTTTACATTTTCGATCTGCTACATGACACATCAAGTAATCTCAAATTCTTAAAGGAGTACAAAATTCTTAATAAAAGTTATCAAGTTTAAGGGCGTTTTCAATGTCTTTCTCTGATTTTCAAAGTTTGGCTATTAACAAAACACCACACGAATACCTATCGCCTTAATTCATATCCCCACAACCTTCTACCCAAGTTTACATTCTTAGTAAGTTGAAAATGTGTCTTAGTTATTTCTCCGCAATACTTTTCTGCCTATCTCTGCCTCTTCTAAAATCATCCATAATCAATCTCACACCTCCACATTGGGCATCCGTGTATCTTCTCTCCTCAATACTTTTCGGCCTATCTCTGTCCCTTCTGAAATCATCCATAATCAACCTTTCACACCTCCATCATTGAGACATTCGTGCATCTCCTCTTCACATGTATGAACCATCTCAACTTCGCTTCGTGCTGTCTTGTCCTCCACCAAATCAACTCCCACCTTGTTCGAATATTCTCATTTTTCATCATCTCTCCAATATATACTCATATATCCAATCAACATCTCATTTCCGCATCTTTCATATAAATTGAGACGTAAATATCACGTAAAATGATTGGACATCACGATTATTTTAAAAGCAAAAATAATAACAAAGGAAACGACTAGAAAAAACCCAATCTTACTTGCACCCTCACCCCTTCTCTTATACATGACTTCCCCATTAAGCAAATAGCAAAATCACAACTTCCATTTTTTCTTCAATTGACTTCTTCTTTCCAAACATATACACATCACAGTAGTTCCACCGTTAACAATGGCAGCACCGTCGTCAATGACGGCGAAAACAGCCAACGTCATGCTTACAATCCCTGAGAAGAAAACTGTCTCTCTAGATCTCTACCGTCCACTCCGAAACTACATAGTCTACAATTACTCTGAACGCGAAGCTCAAAATCTCGAAGATGATCTTCAAACGCTTAAGCAATTCCGTTCCGATATCGAACGTGGCCCTAATGAGTCGTCTCTTCCTGCTCGCCGTGATCTTTTGCAGAATTACTATAAAGCCCTTTGTGCTGTTGAGTCTCGTTTCCCTATTTCACCTGATCAAGACCATATTAATTCTGTTACATTTACTTGGTATGATGCTTTCAAGAACAAGCTCAAAGCTGCTCAGCAGAACATCTATTTAGGTATTTCCTGCAACTTTGTTCAATTGGTTTTTTTTTTTTTTTTTGAATTTTGTGTACTTTTGTTCTAATTGTATGCTTGTTGATTGTACAATTAATAATGCCTGGGATACAGCTTTCTTTTGCGCATTTACTCTTAACTTCTAAAGTAGTCTCCTTTTCCCTTCATTTTGTGCTTTTTGTTGTTCAACTTCTTATGCTACTCACTTGCGCTTAGCTTCTACATTGGCCTCGTTTCCCCTTTTGTCTTTCCAAGTATTCAGCATCTTCATTCAATTGGGTCTTAAATTTTGCATCTTTTGTTGTCAGTCCTTGCTTTTTTAGTTTCATAGTGCAGTTGATGTTGTATAGGGTATAGCTTTCCATTGCTATGCACTTGCTATGAGCAGATACATTGGTGTCCCATTCTCTTTTCTGGAAAAAACTTATCTAACCATCATTGAAATTGGAGGTGGTGAAGATGCTCAAGGAATTTGCTTGAGAATACTATCTAAACCTTAGTCCAGTACTATCTGGAAATTAAAGGCTTTATTCTTTTATCTGTGCTTGAGGGTAGTTATGTCTAGCGTAGGAAGTGTATTGAGTACTTATTTGCTGCCAATGCCTAGATGAACATTAAACACACAGCCGTTTTCTTTACACAAATTGGCTATATTTACCTACGAGTAATTATAAAAGCATGGTGATATTTGTCACTTGGTTAGGAAAACAGTGGTACATTAGTCTTAGTTATTACGAGTTTGGAGAAATCAATGTTAAACTCGAACTATTGTCATCTTATCATACAGTTCTACTGATCCTTTTTTTACTCTTGGGGTGTCCACAGAAAAAGCTGCAGTTTTGTTCAATCTGGGGGCAGTGCACAGTCAGATGGGATTGGGTTTTGATCGTTCATCAGTTGAGGGGAGAAGACAGGGATCACATTCCTTTATTGCTGCTGCTGGGGTATTTGCCTTCTTGAGAGACAATGTGGCAATGAAGGCATCAATGGGTAGCTCCAACACTGTTGATGTCTCTGTCGAATGTGCTGGGATGCTGGAAAGACTCATGTTGGCTCAGGCTCAGGAGTGTGTTTTTGAGAATAGCATTGCCAAGGGAAATACTCCTGGTGTCTGTGCAAAGATTTCAAGACAGGTTCATTTCTCTATTCCTTCGCTTAGTCTATGCCACTCAATAACTTCTGTATGAGATTTACTTATAAAGAAAAAAACTTATTTGTGAGATTTAGTTGAGTTCTTGACATCAGTCACATTGCTATACATCATTTTTTCTTAGATAGCTCGAGTGAGTTAGTACTTTTTCTTCTCTTTATTAGAATCTTCCTAAGATTTTTTAAGGTAATAATTTAGTCCATGACAGATGAAGACCACTAATTTTTACATTTCTATCAAAAATCTAGTCAGCTAGGAAAGCTCCTATGGTCTGTGCAACTTTGTATTGTTAATATGCACATTTTATATTAAGTAATAAATAATGACAATCCTACACGTAATGAGGCTTGGATTGGAGTTTGGTTGAATAAACTCATGTATAAATTATATTAGACTATTCTACAGGTGTGGCATATGCAGCTTGAGAATTAGGGTTTGGTGAGAACAATTTCATATATTTTTCTTTTCGAATTTTAATTTGAACTCTGTATAGTTCACTGAAGAAGGCATGTCTGAGTTGGGTTGGCTAGTTCCTTCAGATATTGGTTCTTTGTTAATTGCACATGTTATTTCCTGTAGATGGCATCTCAACACGTATCATTTAGCTTATAAGTTGTAAATAATCAAACTTGGCCAAACCAGTGGAATTTATTTTAGGTCTTATTAAGTGCTTGGACGTAGAGATGCAAAATTGATGTTAAATGAAATGAATGCCCCATCACAGGTTGGATTGTTTTATGAGGAAGCTTTGGCAGCATTAAATGTTGCACCTCTGAACCAGCACTTTGACAAGGCTTGGCTAGCTCATGTTCAGCTTAAGGCATCACTGTTTTATGCTGAGGCCTGCTACAGGTACAGTCTAGAGCTGCATGACAAAGAAGAAATTGCAGAGGAAATTGCAAGGTTGAAGAGTGGTGTTAATGCCTTGTCTGAGGCAAGAAAAACATCTCCAAGGGGAGCACCACAGCAGCTCTTGGATGCAATTACTAAGCTAGAAGCTAGTTCAAATCTAAACTTGGAGAAGGCTATTAAGGAAAATGATCGAGTCTACCTCATGAGGGTTCCACCAGCCAGTTCTCTGCCACCACTTGCAGCATTTTCCTTGGTCAAGCCTATGCAGATGAATGATATTCTGGATGCAAGCAAAGAGAAGATGTTTTCCAGTCTTGTCCCAGACAACAGTGCAAAAGCTCTTTCTAGGTACACTGAGATGGTTGATGATGTCATCAGAACTCAAGCCGAGAAGTTACAACAGGGGAGTGAGCTAGCTCGAGTGAGGCTCAGAGAAATGGACTTGCCTGATTCTATTCTGGCCTTGGAGGGAAACTTATCACTACCTGTGGCTTTAAAAGAAGATGTAGAGGCAGTGCAAATTTGTGGTGGTCCAGCTGGTTTGGATGCTGAGATGCAGCAACTCAGAGATCTGAAGAGGGTGAACCAGGAGTTGTTGGTCCAAACGGAGGAGCTCTTGCAAAAAGAAGCAACGGAAGATACACAGTTTAGAACTCAATTTGGAACCCGATGGGCAAGGCCTCAATCTACTACCTTAACAAAAAACCTGCAGGACAGGTTAAATAGGTTTGCAGCAAACCTGAAACAAGCTGCAGAAAGTGATGTCAGGATTGAGCGTTCAGTAAGGGATCATGCAGCACTCATGTCAATCCTTGACTGCCGTCCAGTACGTATTTATGATTTGGACCTTATTTTTGCATAACTAGTCATGTCATGTCTCATTGTGCCACTTCTAGTTGACACCTGGGTTTGTCAAGGGCTTTACTCATCAAAGATGAGATAATCAAATGCTCTGGCTCTTGGATTTATTTGTAGATATATAGTATTAGTTGTTACTTCTGAAGATAACTATCAAACCTATCTGGTAATAAGATGGTGAATTAGATTAATCTCTTAACAAGCTTGTACCACCACTAGCTTAGTAAGATGGTCAATGCTTCTATACCATATAATTTGTATCTTCTCTCATGGTTCACTTCCAAGGATTTTCAGCAGGTTAAATGCATACTAGATTTGTAGTCCTTGATCCTTAAATTTTGATTTCATTTTGAAACTTGGCTCCATCTGTTGCTTATTGTACATGTATGTCATGTTATTGTTGCAAAAATATTTCATCACTGCATCTAGTGCTTATCAAATACAATGTGACAACACTTCTATTTCTCTCTGTGATAGCTGTCAAGTTATGTCCTGAGATGTGCATTCTCTTTTATAGATCGAATCTGCTCTTCCAACCTTGGCAAGACCAATCTTGTCTTTGGACGCCACTGAAGATGCCATTGTGGGAGCCCTGAAGCAGAGCCTGGTAACTAGGAATTAGTGGCGTTACATTTGTGTTATTTGGTCTTTCTGTGTTCCTTAGTCAATGGTTTATGTTGCAACATGTTTCTTGAGTAACCAAAGCCTGTTCTGTTGGAAGGCCTTACAGGCCAACATATATATCATCTCCTTTTTTTTTGGGTTGGTGGGTGGTGGTGGGGTGGGTGGGGATGAAAGCATAACTTATTTCCGTTTGAGAAGTGTCTAAATTTTTTCTGATGACGTTTTTCTGCTTTTGCTTTTTCGTCACTAGGAGATAAATTGAAAATTGATGTCAGCCGTGCATTAATATAATATTTTATTAGTGAATATTAATCAACCTTCATGGATGATTTTTGAGCACTTAATGCACATTATTTCTAGTTTGAAATTCCTATAATGCCCATTTTGTGATTGAGAAGTGGTCTTTGAATAGTAAATTAGAAGACAATTATACTATGCAGGCATCTTTGGATATTAAGTAACGTAATATTTAGTATATTGTGCATGACTGCATGTTACTAAAATTACGGAAGGAAATTGTCCGTAAATATTTGGATATATGAACTGTAGAAAGGCACTTCAGAACTTCACCCCAATCTGTTTTAGAAAGAATTATTTGTCCTATTTCGACGTAGAAGCTTTACATTGTTGCAGCTTAAATTATTTTAGTGGTCTCCTTCAAGTCATTGTTGCTTATATTTGCAGAGGCAACTAGAAACTCTTGGTGCTCAGCGTGCTGGTCTGGAAGATATGCTGAAAGATATGAAGAGGAAGGTATAATAAGATTCCTCTTAAAATATGCTCTGCAAAGTTGAATTCTATAAGGTAGAGCTGGACTTCTTTTTGGGAA
Source organism: Solanum stenotomum (assembly GCF_019186545.1). Taxonomy (NCBI): domain Eukaryota; kingdom Viridiplantae; phylum Streptophyta; class Magnoliopsida; order Solanales; family Solanaceae; genus Solanum; species Solanum stenotomum. The sequence goes on along the minus strand of NC_064283.1, from coordinate 71,511,435 downwards.
TAAAGCTTCAGCCATCTTTGGTCCATTCTCATAGGAGAGTTGGACAAGTATGATATCTTTCACCTAGCAGGTGATGAAGATATAGTCCTTTGCTAGTGCACATCCTCTTATTCTGCTGCTCTATAGTTATTGAGTTTATTAACATGATATTAATAAAGATAAGTTCATACTATAATGATGTAAGCCATGGATAAACATATTTTGGCGTCAAAACTCACTGTTGGCTGTTGCCACCCTGAATGAATCCTTGGATTAGAGGGTTTACTCTGTGCAGGTTGTTCTACCGGTGGATTGGATTTTTGTCCAACGGTTTCATATGTTCTTATCTTATTGATGAGTGAAGGGCCAGGAGCTGCAGTAGTAGTAGCAATAAGCCCTTCAATATAAAAGTAGGAATGAGGCCCGCTCTCTTAATAATTCTGTTAGAATGTCCCATGTTTGTTGAGGGAATGGACAATTGTCTCCTTGTATGATTTTGAGCAATCCTCACCTCATTAGCTAGCTTTTGGGGGTTGAATAAAGCCCATGTTTCATTTCTGTACGTGGTATTACCTAATGTTGAGCTGCATTGTTTATTGTTATGCTCCAGATCCACCCCTGAGCTTTTAGGGGGTGGTAGAATGTCCCGCCTAGGTTGAGGGAACGAGATGTTGTCTCCTTATATAATTTTGGGTAATCCTCACTTCATGTGCTAGTTGTTGGAATTGAGTTAGGTGTAGGATCCATTTGCTTTACAAATTCAAATGGATAGTTCGATTATATCACATCAAGCGTAGCTCTTCATTAAATTTTGAAACTCATTATTGGGTGGGGGGAGGGAGGTTATTTGGTTACGCAGCTTGATAATTCTTTTAGTTATGTCTCAGAATGTGATCTCGCAACTTCCATTTCTAGGGAAGTCGAAAAGTATTTTTTTCAGAGTATATGAAAAAGAGGGATAGATCGGGCCTTTTTATAAAGAAGTGGTGACATAGTTAAGACTACTCCTCTGGCATTAGTCGCTGGTCTTCATCATCTCAGGAGCAGATAACGTAATATGAATTTGCCTTTGTGCTAAGTTGACATTTGTGTATCCATATGCAACATGCTTATTTCTTTTAGCATTTTCTTTGCCTCTGCTTCACCATGAAGGGATCTAAACATGCAACTTGACTTTATATCTGTTGTGTGAGATTACTCAGGATGATATACTTCCAAAATTGATGGCATTCACGGGCTCCCAGGAGGATCTTTTCAGGAAGGAGATAGCAAAATATGATCATCTTTGTGAAGAAATTTCTCAAAATCTCGATGCACAAGAACAGTTGCTTCTGCAAATTCAGGTTCAGAATTCATGTCTTTTTCAGGGCTATACCTTTTTGTTTTGCTGCACTTTTTCATTTCGACTTGGGAGCTTCTCTTAAGCTTTAACTTAGGAATACTTGTGTGGTAAATGTGAGGTTGTGTCTATTGCACAGTCCTTAGTAGGAGTTCCTTTATATATTACCATATTGCTAGCTTCAGGATTGCTCTTCAGAATACAATTTATAGGTAACAAAGCAAGGGATGCAAGGCATTTTCCTTTTTTGTTTCTTTTAATCCTTTGTGTCATCGCCTGGTGTTTGTTTTCAACTACGATTCTCTATTTCTTTTTACGCTGTCCAACACCACAAGTTGCATTATTTTGATCTGGAAAGCATTACAGATGTAATATAATGAAATCTGTTGCAGAGCAGTGGTGGAGCCAGGAATTTGGCGAAGGGTGTGCAATTTTCTTGTTAGTAATGTTAAGAGCGTGCAAAATTAAATACATACTCATAATTGCTTATATTTAACCTCTGTACACCACATAATTTTCAGCAAAGGGTGTGCACTGGACCACCCTTCACCTAAGGTGGCTCCGCCATGTTGCGGAGTCCTGGGATGGGTGGTGCGCTCTGGACCACCCTTCGCCTAAGGTGGCTCCATGCGGAGTTCAGCATCGGTCTCTTATGGGATGGGTAGTCTCTTTATATGGTCTTTGGCAATTTACCTCTTGAGCTAGCTTTTGGGGTTGAGATAGACCCCAAGATCCATTGCTTTACATGGTATCAGCGCAGGACCCATCCCAGTTCTTGTTATCCGATGTTGGATCCCCATATTAAAAATTGCCCACACTCTAGATGTCCAACTTTGGGCATGGTGGTGGTGGGGTGTTGAAGAGTCCCACGCCGGGCTTTTATGGGAGGGGTGGTCTCCTTATATGGTTTGGACAATTCTCATCTATTGAGCTAACTTTTGGGGTTGCGTTAGGCCCAAGATCCATTTCTTTACAACATTCTTAATTGGGATATCACCCATGGCATGCCTTTCCGTTCCAAACTTTTTTGAATTACACATGTTAATCTACTTGTTTGTATCTAGAAAGTGTTAAAGAGAAATGTTTGGTTGGGGGAGGGAGGGGGAGGGGGGGGTGTAAAGAAGTTCATAGCATGAGTGTTATTTCCTTAATTGCAGTTATATTTGTGGTGTTTCTTTTCTTATTTGATACTTGTTATTTCATGTGTTTGAATCCTGTGATTTGCATGTCATAATTAGCGCCTGAAATGAGTTTATATGGATAAATATGGTCAATGAAGATTTATTTAGCCGACCCCAACTTGTTTGGGACTGAGGTGAAGTTATATTTTTGGAAATTAAGAGTTGTAGTGCACAATTATTGCATAAAGGCATGCTTAACCAAAGCATTGTATTCCTTTGGACCAGAAATGCTTCATGTTGAGTTTCGTTTGTGCAAGCATAGAGAAAAAGTCCCTCTTTTGGGAAAGAACAATCTACTTGGGCTGGTTATTCAAGCTTCATCTCCTTGAATGCTCTCTAACAAGGTGGTGTTCCTTTTGCAGGCTCAAAATGATGAGTTTGCATCTATTTTCAATCTTGAAGACTATAAAGGTGTGTTTTTATTTCCCATAATCATTTTGCAATGTCTGCTGAAGAACAATGAAGCTTAGATATTCTTGATACATAAAGATCTTCTGTCCCAAGTAACTTAGGTGGGCTAAATTTTGATGGGCTGATCCTTTCATTCAATTTTTGCATATCAAAATGACTTCTTACTTCTCATTATGTGTCCTGTGGTATAATCAAAGTAAATTAGGTCCCTTGATGTCATTTTAAAGGGATGCTGCAATTATCAATTTTAAAATTAACATGGTGAAGTGCTGTCCTGCCCTTACTATGATATGTTGGCCATTTATCATCTGCATTCTCTACTAGTTTATATCTTGTCTGTCTACTTTGAATTTTCTTCTCGGGGTGGCTTATTCATATTTCTTCTAGTATGGCTGCTGATTTCAGATGTTCTAGTTACTGTTAATTTGCTAAGCTCATTCTTGTCGATGCCACAGCTTCCCGCGAGAGAATCTATAAGCAGATTGAAGTTGCCATTATGAAATATCAAGAAATCAAGGAAAATATCAATGAGGGATTGAAGTTCTATGTAACCCTTCAGGTATGAGAATTTTCAACTCTTTTGAAACGGCTCTTTCTATTGGAGTGGTTTGGGGAGGGGGTGGAGATAGGAATATTTGCTCACCCAGTGTACAACACAAGGAGGATTCCAACCATTCACTTGCAGTGGAACCTCTGAGCATATTCCACTTGTGATATAGGATCATTTGTGTCCTAGATAAGATATTTTGTTGGGAGAAGAGGAAGCTGGGGTGGGGAATGAGCTAGATTAGAGTCAGTGATCGCTTTCCTTTTGGTTCCATGGAATTATAATGCAATTGGCGTGTATTTCTGGGACCTATTTTATCCCGTTGAGAGGATTGAGATGTGACTATTCCATGGGTTACATTTTGAACCCCTCCCCGATGGGGGAGGGTTGGGGTTGTGACAATTCCATCGGATACATTATTCCTCTCTCTCCATCTCCCCTGCCTTTGGCTTTACTGTGCGGTCCTTTACCAGCTCCGCCAATAAAGAAATTATCAAGGCGAATTATTAGAAGAACAATCTGAGTTGTAATCTCTCATCTAATCCATGAATTACGCACGATAATAATTTATACAATCCCATCCCACTAATCTCACCAAGAATCTGTCATTACAATCACATTCTCGATTTTCACTCTAATTCAACTGTATGATGATCTACATTCATGTGCAAAGTCAAAGAACCCCTTTGGATCTTCTCATATAAGCCTAGTCAATGATGTCAAAGCCCCCGGTACTCCTGCAAATCTGGCAACGATCTTCAATTATCTAACCTCATTTGCTAATGGTTGTATCTGCTTAGGTTCTTTGGTATGAGGCTTGGTTTGAGCCTTGTCAGGGATGGGAATTTGTAGCTCAAAATTGCTTTTCTGCACTTCAAAGATTCATTTTAGTTGTGCGCAGTGGGAGAGATCACTAGTCTTATTCCAGTTCTTCCTGAATATGTCGAGCTTCTTGGATCTATCTGTAAATTTCCAGGATATGAATTCATATAAATTTGTCTTTTGTTGCACAGGAGGCGATCACTAATGTGAAACAGCAATGTAGTGATTTTGTGATGACAAGAAACATGCAGTGCCGAGAAATGATGGAAGAGGTACAGAGGCAGATCTCAGGTCTCAGTTTCCAGGATAATAAAAGTTCAAGTGGGTATACTTATCCTTCAGTTGGGCATGCTCATCAGCCACCAAGATCCAATCCCCAGACGCCGACCGAGACTGGACATATACCTAATTCTTCTCGACCACACCAGGCTCCTACATACCAGCCTCCTCCTCAGCAACCTACAATGTCGGGATATAGTCAAACTTCTCCTCCTTATAGTTCTCCACAACCGCCTGCACCTCCTCCTCAGCAACCAACAATGTCTGGATATAGTCAAACCTCTCCTCCTTATAGTTCTCCACAACCGCCATACCATTTTCCAGGTCAAGGACAAGTTCAAGGTCAACCATATTCGCATCCACAGCCCTATCCTCAACATCAGCAACAACCTCCACCTAGCCACGAGTACGGCCAACCTGCATATCCTGGTTGGAGGGGTCCATACTATAATGCACCTCCTCAGCAACCCGGAGCTATGCCTCAGCCTCCTTACACAGCCCCTTCTCCATATCCTCATCCTCCTCCCCATCAGAGTGGCTATTACAGGCAATGATAGTTTTCCAATAATTTTCTCAGTGTGCATCTCATGTTCATTTTTTGTTGTTCTCAAGTCGACTAGACCGGACGTAACGAGACTTCTTTGTTGTACCAGGTTTTAGCATACATTGTTATACATTTGTAAGTAAGTTTGAATGAAGCACACATGTACAGGGTATCTCCTTGTAAAATTGATTACCTAAACTACAAGATCAATAATTTTGGAACTCTATGAGATCTGATATCTCGTGAATGATTAAGAAAAAATGTGATCTTATTTTTTTGTGGGTCTATTTGTTGGTCTTGCATATACCAATAGTAATTTGATATGTCATCTGTTAAAAATTTGTCTTATTTATGCCATTGTGGTTACAAAACATGCTCATTCATGTCATTATTTTTTAATGGTGGTTTTGTAAAACAACTTTGTCCCATGGCCTCTTGTTATAGGTTTGCTTACCAAATCGAACAGGGAAAAGACTCAAATATGTTATCGAATTTTGAAAAAAGGTTCATTTATATCATTTTCGTTTGAGAAAAAGCTCATGCTCAAGTCAAATTTGACTTTTTCTCTTGTAATACGTAATACTTGCTAACCACCCTCTAAAAATGACAAACTGTTCTTTTTGATACAAAATCAAATGAAGACATCTATATCTCATCAATAAGGTTATCTACCAAATAAATTAAAGAAACAAACAAAGGGAAATTAAATATTTGAGTACTAGAAAACAAAAAATGTTAGTAGCTGTTGGCAGTAGACAAGTACTTACTTAGTTCATTTTATTTGACGTAGTTTGACTCAACGCAGAGTTTAAAAAATATGAAAGAACTTTGTAATACTACATAATTACCTCTAAAATAAATAAATAAATTTAATAGAAAAGTACACCTTTATGGACTTTCTTGCCAAATAAGTGAGATCTAATATTACTAAAAATGTTGATGGTATCCTTAAACGTTTGTCAAATAAGAAAATGTATCATTTCTTTTGGATCGATTAAAAAGAAAAATGTGTCATATAACTTGGAACAGAGAAAATATTATCTTTATAACTAGTGGGGGTGTTCCTATCAGGCGGATCAAACGGATGACAATGACACATTATCCGTTCGATCCGCCCGATAAGCATTTATAAAGATTACCCCTACGCATGCATGCACTAAACTCGTACCATCTATTCTATATATATCTAATTATTATTCTCTCTTTTGTACCAAATATATATTAGCTACTTGTAGTTATGGAGAGAGTAAAAATATTTAAATTTATGTTTGTTGCCTATTTTTTGGTAATTAGTAGTAATATTAGTTGTGTTTTGGGATTTAATGTTCATTCAATTTTCATATTTGGAGATTCTATAATTGATGCTGGTAACAATCAATTCAATAACAACTGCTCAGTACAAGCTAATTTTACACCTTATGGTTCCAATTTCTTTCACCATCCAACTGGTAGATTTACTAATGGTCGAACCGTCACCGACTTTATTTGTGAGTAAAAATATTGTATTAAGATCTGAATATCGTAAGCAATTAATTTTTTTATTACTTATATTTAGTTTGATGAAAAATTGCATGTAGGTGAATTTATTGGGATTCCTATGCAAAAGCCAGTCCTTGAATTAGTAAATGGAAATTGGAAAAATTATACATCAAATGGCATCAACTTTGCTAGTGGTGGTAGTGGTGTTCTACAAACAACTAATCAAGGTTTGGTAAGAAAAATATATCAACATTCTTTTATCTATCTACACAGTATAATTTCTAACGTATAATATTATTAATCGAATAATAAATTGCTATACTAATTTATTTATTTTTACATTTGAAACCTATATAGGGAGTGACACCAATTCAAGAACAACTTCAACAATTCAAAACTTTAGTCCAACAAAACAAAATAAAGAAGAAACAAATTCAAGAATCACTCTTCATATTCACATCAGGCTCAAATGACATATTCACATATTTCAATCCATTTAATGTCCCAAAACTTACCCTAGTGCACCAATTGATAAATGTTATGGAAAGATGAATAAAATGGTGAAGAATTATAATGTGGGATTAGAAAATTTGGTGAAGAGGATACCTATTAAGTATCCTAGTTCTTTTGCTGTGTATGGAGCTGTGTACAAAACTGTTCAGAATTTTAGAGCTAATCCTCAAAGTTATGGTAATTTCTTACACTTTTTTAGTTCCATTTACTTTATATACTATAGAAATAATGCTAGTTAATTTTCTAATGCATTTAATCTCTTGTTTCTTTTAATAATCTTAATTTGCAAGAGTTTTATGTTATGGGGTTTGGTAGTGAGAGGGAATTAATTTTAAGGAGAAACTACTTGATTACCTAAACATTCCTATTATACTCCCTCTGTCCACTATTAATTGTCATACTTTTCATTTTTAGAGTCAAACTATAAAAACTTTGACTAACATTTTATGATATATTTTTTCATCATATTGATATGTAAAAAAATGCAATGTATAGTACTTTTCATATAGTTTTTGAATATCTAATTTTTTTGTTTAAAAAATTGAATTAATGTAATCTAATTTAACTTTGAAAATAAGTCAAATTGACTTTCGAAAAGCACAACATGACAAATAAAAGTGGATGGAGGGAGTATTTATTAATTTTCCTTCTAGTTTGAAATAATTACATTTTATATCACTACTTAATAATTTCATATAAGATTTTAAGTTAGATACATGTTTTTTGCTACAAGATACTGTGAAACATGAAAAGAGGCAAATGAGATTTGTCTATGTATCCCATATACATAGGAGAGTGGCGAGCGAGATGAGAGGAAGGCAAGCGATATTTGTTTGTGTATCACATATACATGTGAATCCACTTAGATACAGTGTATCTAGAACAAATTACACTTAATTTTGACCCCATATATCCAGAGATTTGATACATGTATTTGGAGGAACCAAAGTCTAATAAGATTTGTAATATTACAAACTAGCTTGCATCTAACTAATTAGCTCCTAAACTAGTGGAATTTATACAAGTCTGTCTAATTACAAGGCTAGAGAGATTTATAAACTAACTCATAATGATTTGTTATGATCACATTTATAGGATTTTCAGATGTAACTAATGCATGTTGTGGTGATGGAACTCTTGGAGGAGCATTGCAATGTGGTAAAGAAGGTTACAAGTTATGTGCAAAGCCCAATGAATACTTGTTTTGGGATTACTTTCATCCATCAGAGCATACTTATAATCTCATCTCAAAGACATTGTGGAATGGAACTTATTCTCAAATTCGACCTGTGAATCTCAAAACACTAGCCAACATGACCCTTATTAAGCACTAATTAAGAAAATTAATTTGTGTTTTGGAAATCTTTAAAATAAAAAGTGGGGTCCTTGTCTTTTTATTTCAAAATTTATGTTATGGTGTTCATATGTATATTTTGTTACTTTTCATGTTGTTTTTGAGCCTATATCAAATAAGAAAAACAACATAGACAGATTCAAGATTTAAGTTCTTGTTCAATAATAAGAAATTACTTGTCTTTTGAAATTTTACAATAGAGTGTGTAGTCCTTGAAATTTTATTTTGATTTGATCGGTTGGTTATTCTTTAAAAAAAATTATACTATATTAATTTTTTAATTATTCTATGATATGTTGTGTATGATAAAAATCAGATTTTTTTAGAATCGTCTCAATTATCTCGATTTCTTTGATTTCGGTAAAATTCAATTAATTTTCGAGTAACTACATGCGTAGGTAGATAAAGTGAGGCATTATAACGTTATATACACAAAAATATAAGGCAATACAAACCAAATTAGTGAAATAAACTTTTTTCTCTTCTCTATTAATGTCTTTTTTGTTCCAATTCATCATTTTGGTTGTTTTCAACAACAAAAAAAAGAAGATTGAAAATAATTAACTTTACACTTCTCTCATTTATTTCTTAATGAGATTTTTTTTTATGACATGACATGTTTAAAGTCATAAGTTTCAAAATTAAGTTTTTGTCATACAAATGTTATATTGTACCTCAACGTAACATATATGAGTCTGAAAGGGATTTAAGAATCAATTTTCTTTTTATAAACACACATAAAATTTATTACTTATTTTGACTTTTTTACCTAATATTATAAGATGAATCTCGAAAGATAAAGAAAGATCTTCCTTCAAACTCTACATATTTTATATTTTTTTAAGACTTTGAAAATGTGCTAACCACCTTCTAAAAACAACATACTTAAAGAAAAAAAGTTATAAATAAAGTGAATTAAAGTTAATGATAAAGTACTAATAGACAAAAAATTCTAGTAGTTGGCAGTAGCTTTATAATAAATAAGTTATTTTCTTAGGTCATATAATGCACTAAACTCGTGTGCTCCGTTTCATATTTTTAGCTAATTTTTCTTATATAAATAAAACTCACACCATATGTTATTTTCCAAATTAAAAGCTATATAACACATTTAGTTATAATGGAAAGAGTTAAAAAAATTAAATTTATTTTTGTTGCTTCTTTTTTGGTAATTAATAGTATTATTAGTTGTGTTTTGGGATTTAATGTTCCTTCAATTTTCATATTTGGTGACTCTATATTTGATGCTGGTAACAATCATTATAACAAAAATTGCACAGCACAAGCTGATTTTCCACCTTATGGTTCCAATTTCTTTCATCATCCAACTGGTAGATTTACTAATGGAAGAACTGTTGCTGATTTCATTTGTAAGTTCTTGTTATAATTCCCTACATTTTTCGAATTTTATGAGTCGTGGGTTCGATTCCCAAGAACAACATTCTGTATGAGGCAGGTGTTAGGATTTGGGAGGGGAATTGTTGGGTAATGCCACTATCCTGCCTATGACAAGGCAACGCTCATGCAGGACTGGAGTGGTTCTGGTCGGAATCATGATCGAATATGATGCTCAATTTCCAAGAGAAATATTCTGCTTGAGGCAGGTGTTGGGACTTGGGAGGGGAATTGTTGGGTAATGCCAGTATCCTGCCTATGGCAAGACAAGGCTCATGCGGGACTGGAGTGGTTCTGGTCGGAATCATGATCGAACATGATGCTCGATTTCCAAGAGAAATATTCTGCTTGAGGCAGGTGTTGGGACTTGGGAGGGGAATTGTTGGGTAATGCCAGTATCCTGCCTATGGCAAGACAAGGCACATGTGAGACTGGAGTGGTCCTGGTTCAGGTCGGAGTCATGATCGAACATGATGCTTGTTTGGTGAATTTAGTTAAGAAATAAAGTTGTGTTTTTTGCTATTAGCTATAGCTTTTGACATGATGATAAACGTTTGATCCTTGATCACAAGTTCAACAATTTAGTTCTAATATAAGATCATGTCATTTTAAATTATTACTTATAACTAGAAGGGGGTTTAATCGAATTCTTTTTATTCGAAAATTTATTTCGTGTAAATAAAGTAAAAATAATAGTCTTTTTTTTCTTTCTTTTGTGAGGGTATATATAAATTAGCATGAGGGAAGTGTTTATTGTAGCGTTAAAGGTGGTTCAAAAATTGCAATTTCATGTGAGGGAATCTTATATTGTTTTTAATCTCGTTAGTAAAATTTCTGACTCTGTTACGTTTACAAATTGGTGGAATATTGCAGCTCAATTTATTGGGATTCCTTTGCAAAGGCCATTTTTGGAAGCACAACTTGAGTTAATAAATGGAAGTACAAAAGAGTATCCATCAAATGGCATTAACTTTGCTAGTGCTGGTAGTGGAGTTCTATCAACAACAAATCAGGATTTGGTAAGAAATTAATTAATTAAGGATGTATTTATCATATAGTTTTTTGTTATTATCGTTTATTAATTTATTGTGATTAACCACTAGGTAATAATCCAAAATATATAGGCATAAGACATAACTGTGTCTTTTTAATTTGACATCATCTGATATTTACGTTCTTCAATTTTGAATGTGCACAAATAGACATAGGTGTCGTACGTGATACAATATAAATCAATTCATCTCACGTGCGGACATATAGGATGCCATGTAAAAATATGTATGTCTACTTGTTAACATCGACATCTTGTCTACTTGTTCAGTAGCGATATCTTTTTCCTTCTTTTTTTTTAGCTTTTTCTTAACACATGATAATTTTTTAACAAAGAAGTGTCGATTGTCACCTATAAACAAGGGTGATAATAAACCTTAAGTGGAAAGCCTAATTAATAAAGTCCTACAGTAGAAATCTAACCTTGAGTGAAAAAACAACAAAAAAGAAGAAAAAAAAAATTTAAATAGCTTATTATGAGGTGCATAAATGTCTCTTTTAAACCAAAATTTTATCAAAATTGAACTCAACTATCACAATTAATTGATTTTGACCTCATATGCAAATTAATTGAAAGTGGTCAAGTACTTCACTCAAAACAAATGCTAAGTATACTTTCTTTAAGCTAACGAGGTATATAACTTAACCTTTTTCGCATATATCAATCTTGACTTTATTTTCTTTATGTTTATCGAAAATATAATCTTTCTACACCAATAAATAGGGGTACGTATGAAATTACACTGAATATATTATGTTGTTTGAACTAGTGATATTAATTCTTGACTTTTGATACATATAGGGAGTGACACCAATTCAAGATCAAATTCAACAATTCAAAACTTTAGTCCAACAAAACCATATAACCAAGAAACAAATCCAACAATCACTCTTTTTCTTTGAGTCAGGCTCCAATGACATCTTTAGCTACTTCTATCCATTTGATGCCCCAACACTTACACCAGATGCCTATGTTCAAGCCATGTTAGCTCAAGTTACAAATTTTGTTGATCAAATTTGCAAGCTAGGGGCGCGTCGAATCGCGTTGTTTTCGTTAGGCCCCGTTGGTTGTGTCCCAGCCAGGACCCTCTTGCCTGGTGCACCAATTGATAAATGTTATGGAAAGATGAATAAAATGGTCAAAAATTATAATATGGGGTTAGAGAGTTTGGTAAAAATAATACCAACAAAGTATCCTGGTTCATTTGCTGTGTATGGAGATGTGTACAAGATTATTCAAATCTTCAAAGCTAATCCTAAACGTTATGGTAATTTCTTACATTTCTTCACTCCTCCTTCAAATACTACTATTTAATTTTATAAATATTAAATTTCTCGATCTGTCTTATTTTATGTGACACTTTTCTATTTAGTCAGTCCCAAAAAATAATGTTACTTTACTGTAATTAGAAAAATTAACTCCGTCTGTTTCAGATCAAAATGACATACTTTTCTTTTTAGTTTGTTTAAAAAAGAACGACCTCTTTCTTTTTTTGGCAACACTTTAATTTCAGCTTTCCACGTGACATTTTTAATGCCACAAGATTAAAGAGCATTTTGGTACATTTGATATAACTTTAATTTAGAACCACAAGATTGAGAGGTCATTCTTATTTTCTTAAACTTCATGTCAAGTCAAACTAGATCATTCTTTTTTAAACAGAGAGAGTAACTCCTTTTATTTTTAATGAAATGATTTACTACCACACACATAGATATTTGATGAATGTTTTAGACCACAAGTTAATTTCAAGAGTTCCCCTTTTTTCTTCTTAAAAGCAGTATTTCCATAGCTACCTGAAAACACACTTTCTTTTTTTCATAAACATCCTGAAACACCATGTCAAGTCAAATAGTGTTACGTAAAATCGAACTATCGGAGTTTTTTTTTTTTTTATGTCCACACATCCACTAAACTGACTCATTATGATTTGTTACATAGGATTTTCAGATGTGACTAATGCATGTTGTGGTGATGGAACACTTGGAGGATTATTGCAATGTGGTAAAGAAGGTTACAAGATATGTGCAAAGCCCAATGAATACTTGTTTTGGGATTACTTTCATCCATCAGAGCATACTTATAATCTCATCTCAAAGGCATTGTGGAATGGAATTCATACTCGAATTAGACCTATAAATCTCAAAACACTAGCAAACATGACCCTCACTCAACACTAATTAAGGAAATTATTAATTTGTGTTTTGAAAAATCTTAAAATAGAGAGCTAGTGGGGTCTTTGTCTTTTTTTTTTTTTTT